>NC_089312.1:17018316-17165816 GCF_036669915.1 Pocillopora verrucosa
AATGTCCACTTGTTGCATCCTTGTTGGAGGATGATTTTAATGCCAAAACGAGAACTCGATAATCGCTTGAAATTTATTACAGAAGAGCTTCGAATGGCTAAAGAATCGGCGTTGAAAATGCTTTTGCATTTACCTTGTTTTTTGCTTCATGACACTAAATCCTCTTCAGAGGCGTTTGTTGTCATGCATAAGTATAATCTTCCAAAGGGTTACAGCTTGGATCATCACACTGCTAATATCTACCCTCCCATTTGTTCTACCGGCCTTGATATCAATCCAAGGCTATTCACCAGACAATCTGATGAAGAACTAGCCAAAAAGTTTCCAAAATTGTCTCTTGGAGAATTGCTGGATTATTCCTATCCAACTCATCATGGAAAAGGAAAAACAGAGGATCTGACTAAGTTTCTTACTGAAGCTGAATACAGAGAACAAAGACCAAAATACAACAGGATTATTTAAATAACTGATTGTAACTTGTAATGTTCATTTAAGTCTGTTAACTCCTTATCAGCTGTACACTTTGTTGATTTAAAGTTATGAACACTTATCTATTTACAATGGCATCAAACTCCAGCTTTCAGATGAGTTGTATTTTGGATAATTAGTAACAAAGATTTGGAAACACTCTTTAAATTAATGATAGTGATATTCAGTAGAGGTATTTCAGTGGATTGTCAAATCCACAGTAGTAAAGAGGAAACACTGTTGCCCACCACTGTTAATGTCTCACTCAATCTGTAGTGTAATGGCTTGTGTAGCATCAAATCATGACACAAAATTATGATAAACAATTGTGCAAGTTTGAAAGAAAGTATTTCTGACCCATTCATGCACCTTTAGTTATCTTTCTTAATAAAATTAACCACTTGTTCCATTTGAACTGCCTTTGAACTCTTTCCAACAGTGGAAATTTTTGTGCAGGGCCACTGTTACACCAGTTAGTTGGTAAATGACCATTGCACATACTGAGCTATACTAGTGTCAGATCTCTGTGCCCTCCAGACCCTATCACAGTCAAAATTTGTAAAGAATCACCCTTGTCAATGGGATAAAGCCTAGTTACATTTGAATGGGATGCCCCCTTCCCAGGTCACAGATGGGAGTCAAAACTAGAGTTTAGTAGTAGTCACAGGTCATGTTTTCTTGTGTCTCTGTGAATCAACTAAATCAGTCAACAGCTGTACCAACCACCAACAACATAGCACTTATTATAAGCACTTAAGTGCAAAAAATTCTTCGCCCCCAATTAAGTGTGAGCCCTTGAGCAAAACCAGTTAGCAAGAGGTCTGCACCTGGTGTGGCACTGATAATGAGTTGCTAGATCTCTTGAGACCTTGCCAGCTCACTTTGCCAAGGGCATTTAACTAACTTGCTAGTGAAGAAGCAAATGAGCCACAGTACCTGCTTTCAGCCTATTAAGAACAGAACAGAGATAGTTTATGATGACAATTTGTCGCAACTGCTTCCAAGAGTTACTAATTTATCACCAACAAGTTATTATTCTATCAGTTAAGCAGCTTTTCATGTTTACTTACTACTGTTACCACATTCTCTCTTTTAGGTAACAGACAGACCTTCTTTGCCAGCCAAGCTACACGCTATGCTGATTTATATGCAGCCTCTTGTGTGAACCTGCTACACTATCCCTTCAGTTATCTCTTTAGAGCTCCACCACAACTGGTTAGTAAGATATTTTATCTCATCCAAATCCATTTTGAAGATTTTGTTAATGATTACATTCAACTAAGCTTTTACTTGGCAATTACGCTGCCAAAATTAAATGTTTCAATGGGTTAAATTTTAGCTATGGTTAGTTCTTTATTTTTAGAGCTATTCATGCCAAAGTCATCAAATAATAATTCCCAATTGCTCTGATGAAGGGCTACCACTTGAACCATCAGCCTTTAAACTCTTCACTGTGGCTAATTTACATTTTCAACTCAGTTGTCAACACTAAATTACCTGTAATCAAATAATAATTGAGTCCAATGCTGATGACATTTACTTGTTATAAAACAATGGAGAATGACAGTCGAGTCAAATCTTGCCTGAAAAAGATATGTGAAATGTTTTGATGTCATCATTTAAGTACAATGAGATTCTAATCAATTGAGAATGATTTCAAACCACAGATGCCACATGAATCCACAGTGGAGCATACAGGAGAGCTGTTTGAACCTACAGAAAGCAGCGCCTTTGCCCCAAGGGGCTTCTCCTTCAGTGAGGACCACCCATCATCATGCGCTTTAGACTTTCACAGGCAAATCTCAAAGAATTCCAGTGGAAGTGTGTGTAGGTGTGATGATGATGATGATGACTCTACTGAGTCGGAGAGTGATGAAAGTACACAGGAGCCCAAAACTCCTGTTTATGAGGAAAAGAATGGTGTGAGCCCCTTGGACAAGATGTAATGAGGAATAATATCGTTATGTTGTTTAAACAAGAATTTGAATTTGCTTGACAATTTGAAGGGAGATCATGAAATTATTACTGTTGGTAAACTTTTCTAGTTTTAATTTGATGAAAAACTCTTGACAAAGCACTGCAAAGGCCATGATTGATGGCAAAGATAGAGAAAGTAAGCAAGCTTGATGAAAGCATCTTATATACCACATTTTGCACAAGTCCAATTTCTATTTTAAACCAAGTAAAATTGATATAGGCCTTACACACCTTTTAAGATTTCAAAAATGGCAGTTACTGCTATGTATAGATATCCACACCCATTCAGTGAATTTCACTGTTATGCATATAAATCCAATGGGTATGGTGGGTTTTATATATCTTCATATATTTTACACTTTGCAAGATGGGAGATTGTTCTATTTTAAATCACACAAGTGTTTTTACTTGGATATCAAGATTATAAACATTGTTTTAAAATTATTGCAATATTTTTATTATCACTCTATTTATTTGTCAGTGATTCTTGTTTCATTTTTGCCATAACAGCAAAAATGTAAACCAAAAGGTTATATCTTTACTGAAAGTGATAAAGCTGAAATTCATTATCCAGGGAAAAGTCTCAATCATTCACAATCGAAATGGAAAAAGTTAAAATAAGACCATTTAATCAGCCATTTGAGTAATTTCTCCACTTCTAGTCAATTGTTTTCTTGAAAAAACACAGCTTAGTTTTTGCAGCCATGTTGTTAATTGCCTGTTACATTAGGATGTCTCTTTTGTGTTGACACAAAGGTAGAGAAATTAAAAAAACAAAATATATAAGTGATAGGGATAATTTTAGTAATATACTTTATTCCATGCATAACATTTTTTCAACAGCTCCACAACCTCCGTCAATAATAATTGCCTGGCAAAAAAGAAATTTAGAAAATAATGTATTTCCTACTTAAAATTTTGAATGGAGTAACTGCTTTGTACATGGAATAGCACAATTTTTCATGTTACATTTCCTTAAAAGATGTATCAAAATAAAACGAAGTTCTTGAAACTAAAGGTTTTACCATCTTTGTAGTATCAGCCAAGCTTCAGATAAGTGTGTTACAAATGTACTTGGTGTTTAGTCATTCTAGTAATCTGGTGATTTATTTACCATGAAAATTGTGTAATGTGTATTTCATTTGATTGTATTTAGTTTTTTCTTCCTTCAGATTTTCTACTTTTTTCCTGATTGCAGTTCAAAAAATCAGCCAGTGCTAACCTAGTTTAAGTAACATTATGGTAGATTTAGTAAAGCACTGCTTAAGTATCTTTTCTATCTTTCCTATGAGCAAATTATTTTTGTTTCTCAGGGAAACACTGGGGTAACTAGGAGGATAATCTATAGGCCACTCAGAAACCATGTTGTGCTGTCTTTTTTCCTTGCACCCTTTTCATTACTGAGCGATGGTGGTCATCAATGGTATAAAAGTGATGTTGCTGCTGTGAAAATTTCTTTGAATTGAAAAATAAATAAATAAAAAATAAAAAAACAAAAAGTAGAAAAGAAAGACAGTGATCAGTAATTAATAGAGTTGCATGTTTAGTTCACATACAAATTTTGGTTAATCATGCAAAGAAGTATCATTCTATTTTGTTTGGTATCTTACAAAAATTATTCATTAACATGAAATATCAAAATTAGCCACCCTTTAACAAATAGATTCCAAGTTGATTGGTATCTTACAAAAATTATTCATTAACATGAAATATCAAAATTAGCTACCCTTTAACAAATAGATTCCAAAATGTGGTAAGAACATCAGTGACACACTTGGCTGCACCTCGTGTGCCACTTTTTTGTTCTTACCACATTTTGATGTCATCTGTGATCTATTGCTGAACAGATGCACAGCAACTTGGAATCTATTTGTTTTATATAATAAAAAATTAAAAAAAGTTTTAATGATGTCATCCATACGTCTGTTCTCCAATAGATCATAAGTGAGAACCAATCAGAATGCGTGCATAACTGAGCTTATTATACAAAATATGATAACATTTTGGCTAAGTCAATGTACATTAGGCTGAAAATTATTATTCACAATAAATTACTGGTTTAACATGCAACCTTTGTTATCCCTTTGTTTCTTCCTCTTCCAAGTTCCCACACCTAAGACCCAAAGAGTTAAACCCTTCCACTTTTCCACACAAAGTGTACATTAGACCTCTTAACATTGCTGGATTATTTTAGCGGAGTCAATTGTAAATCAGAGATCTAGATTTTGAACCTGGAAAATCATTGGCTTTGAACCTCAGTCAAGCCATCCAGGATATTACTATTATAATTTTTTTTGTTTAGAGTAGATGATTTTTCTTGGAAAGAATCTTGAAAAGGTCATTGATGAAACTTACATATCAACTGGATCTATACCTTCCTTTAAAAAAATTGATTTTAAGATACCCATACCTCATGAATTTTCCATTGAGTATTATCATGTGTTTTAATGATTACTTTCTTCCCTATTAAAGTTATGAAGTTTGTTGAGGGTATCTTTAGATAGTTGAAAAGGCAATTCATCTCATAGCAGACATATTTGCTGTCATTTTACTTACAATTGGTTTACAGTTTATACTGGAAAGCTGTCTTTTAAATGAATACCAAAAATTAAACATGAGATCTGATTGTCCAGGTGAAAGTAGTAATGAAAAGGACTGCCGACAGTGACAGCAAAATTTTAAAAACCATAAATTACAACTTTAATAGAGACTTCCACTAAGGTTGTCAAAATATTCACCATCGCCATGGACAACAGTGCTTCTTGAGACTACGTTCACCTGGACAAATAGACTCCACTACCAACTACTACTCCTGAGTTGAGACTATGTTGGGGAAAACAGAAAAAGATAAATTGAAGGCTCACAACAGGTAATCTCAAATGTCTAACTATTGGACTATTATCCATGTCACTGGGTATGTGATAAGGAAAAAGAACAACAGTGATCTTTAATTCTTAAGCCAGAATTCAGAGTTCTTAAATTGGATTCAACCTGAGCCCTCACAGACCATTAGGACGATAAACCTCTGACAATTCAAAGAAAATCGAGGAAGACAAGTTGGGTATGTGTTATGCAATGCATCACTCAAGTTTGTTCTACTGCATTGTTAGCTGAGGTAGAAATGAGAAATGTCACAGTTCCCTGAATGTTGTCATACTCGAGAGAGGAGCCAGTATTTCTAAGTTTCTCTTACCAAGACTCTGTTGCAGTAAGTAAATATTTCACAGGTATAGTTTATTTACACAACATGTGGTTGGACATAGCTACCTATGTTGACATAAATAGAAAATGACTAAACCGTATTCTTCATGAAGGCCTTTGCAGCAAAGGACCTCAAGGAGGAAAACCAGCTATTCTGCACAAAACTTTAAAATGAGTTCTTTGGCCTCTTCCAATCCATGGACTTCTCCACTGGCCAAGACCTCAACACCAACAATTCCAGTTTCACGACTGGCAGATAGTTCCTGAAGCCCAAAGAATGATTCTACTTCCTGTGTTGGCTTTGCCCCTTTGGCATCTTGTTTACAGGCAAGTATTATCAAGGGGACTCCCTTAATACTCTCCCTTGAAAGAACTGCCAACAAGGCATCTTTAGACTCTGCAAACTTTTCAGGAGCACTACTGTCAATGACATACACAAGGACACTGACATCAGAGAGGAAGTTTGGCCAGTAGGATTGAAACGTTCCACCAACTGGTAAACAAGAAAAATGCAAACATTTGTTCATTATACTTTTCTAATATTGGGCTTGTACTATCTAAAGAATGGTGTAGAACTTTAGGCTGGGTCATCTAATAGAGGAATTTATGAATTAATTCCATGTTCATGACATCTTACTTAAATTTGATGACCAAGCTTAAATCTTACCACGGTAATTAAGTGTTATCAACTGAGTTGAAAACGTAAATTGGCCAACATAAAGAGTTTCAAGGCCAACATTTTGAGCATAAGCCCTTCCTCAGAGTGATGAATAATGAAGGGCTAACATTCGAAACGTCAGCCTTTAAACTCTTTACGGAGGCCAATTTATGTTTTCAACCCAGTTGTTAATACTAAATTACCCTGTTATACTCTCCCACCCATGAAGCACTACAGTTTCTTTAGAAACTTACCCCCTTTATTCATTAAATCTTACCATATTTCTTTTTCTGGTCACATACATGATGATTTCTACATTACGGTCTCAGCATTAAGTAGGACACTTGTCACAATTGAACCTGAGACACAGTCTTGCTTATCCATAAATTCTCTATAGCTCAGTGTTGGAAAAAGAGACAGAGCTTGGGGTAGGAGGAGGGAGGATTGTGTGACCTATGGGTGAGGCACATTCCATCAAATGTTTTGAAATAAAATAAGCCTCATAAATAAGGTGATTAACCACTGTCTCACTTATCCCTCTCTTCTCCACAAGTTTTCCTTGATCATCAGTCTTGGTCATGCAGTCACAGAAACATGGCCATTTTCTCTCGCCTTTTTCCAAAAGGTGACTTGGCAGTTTTTAGTTGTCAAGGACAGAGATAGATATAGACGAGTTTACTAGTAAACTCGACAAGGAATTAGTAAAGATGAAACTAGAGGGAAAATCTCTTAAAAAGAGCCATTTACTAGTTACTGCTACTGTATTAAATGGAAGATGTTACTTCGTCTTGGAAAACCAACTAATGTGTGAGAAAAAGTGCACCTAGATCGAGTTTACAAAGGTATAAACACAGTGCTCAGAGGCTTGTGTAAATCACCAATCTTCAAAGCTCTCCATTACAACTGACAATACAATACTAATATGGCGCGAAGTACGTAATTAACCCATGTTTGCATTGTGTTTCTCTCGTTACCTGCGATGAAAAAGCCTACTTACTTTCCCAAACATTTAGGCTAACGCCTCTGGTTGATACACAAACAACATGAAAACCTTGGGTTGGCTGGCTATCTTCGCGCTCAGATGTTACGGGGCTGTCGTGCTGAGCCAAAGCGGCCAGAAATGTGCTCTTTCCAGAGTTTTGCAGTCCCAGTACTAGAACCTTTTTCTCTGCTGCTTCCCCAGCTGTCTCACTATCGTCAGATTTCTTCTTTTCATCTATTGACTTATGATTGTTGTACAGTGTGTACACTCCGTAAGCGCTTGTCACCACTGCAACGCCACTAAGAATTCCAATGGATATTTTCCACGGAACACCAAGATCCTGAAACCAACTTGAAAGACCCATTTTGTACTCTCGTACTCGCGCTTGCTGGATCTCTCAAATCCCAATGAATCCACTTTCTCTACAGGTTGTTTGCATCAGCTATTAAAATTTATCTATAATCTATGTACACTTTCCCCAGATCATTCCTCTTTACATAGTAGAAGAACCTGGTAACCAGAAAAGAAATTATGAGCCCTCCATACTTTTCAGCGTTTCGTAGCTAAAAAGAAAACATGGCGGAAGGAAGGCAGCAAGAGGCAAGAATACATCTTATATCTTAAAAAACATGGGAACGATCTTTGGATCTCGTCCCTCAACATGTAAAACCTATACATTTTTCGCTTACAGATTGATTACGGCGTGGGATATGGTTCTGAGTTTGATGAACAGGAAGCAGCGGAGAGGTAAAAAGTTGTACGACTCGCTGAGCTTGCTTGTGTATCTTCAACCACTCTTTTTGTTAAAATATCCTTGTAATCGAAACTTTTCTCTGAAACAGGAGCAAGACCTGGAGAGACGATGAACTATCAGGGATCAAACGGAAGGCCAATACAACTGGCGGTTTACCATCTAAACGTGTAGTTTCCAGTGAATATAGCAGGCATGTCTCATTAGAAATATTTAAAAGAAAGTGTCTTATACATATCGACTTTGTAATTTGATGAAATTAAATTGCTAATTCAGAATTTAAACATTTAAATTTCAGGCAAGAAGCTAAAGGCCAAAAATATGATTTCATTGCCTTGGATGCTGTATCTTTCACGTTATGATTATTATGCTGCTTCAGTGTACGCTAAATGTTCAAGATTGTCCACAAGGTTATTTACAGAAAATTAAAGGCAGACGGAAGACTTAAGTTCGAATCATTTATAATGTTGACTAGAAATCCTTCCGTGTGGTTGGGATCGTATAAAATTAAATCAAGTTCAATTTCTTTCTTTACTGGTACCGTATAAATTAACCTATCAGCACGGTCACTATACATGAAGAATTTCCTACATTTTATGTCAACAATTCCTTAACGTGTAACTTTAAAAATATGTAGTACTCAAAGCACAAGAAAATGATCAATGATTACATCTTATACTATGGAAGAGGAATAGAACATTTCAAAAGGGACAGGTTTGTTACTGATTTTCTCTACCATTGAGTTGTGCTTTGGGATTGTTGTTTAACCCTTTAACTCTTACAGGTGACTGGCATCTAATTACTCCTTACATTATTACTGTGATCACCACTAATGAAGCTCTAACTTGATTGTTAAACAAATTCTCCTTGCCAATTCTAAAGTAAATGTCTAGAGAAGGGTATTAAGAAAGTGCAGACTGATGCCTGATGTTGAGGGTTTACAAACCAAGAGTAAGAGTTGTATTGTATGGAACTTTGGAAATATCTGCATCTATGGTGATAGAATATGGCCAAATACTTTCAACTAGGAGTTTATTATATTATGTTTTAATTGAAAGATATTATTGAAACAATTTTCTGTTACGGTAAGAAAAGTAATGAATACATTATTTTCTGACCATCTATAATCTTCTTAATCTCATATTTACTTATCTGTTGTCATTTATTATCTGCTAAAATAGCTCCAGGGATAAAACAGACATGGATGTTATCAGGGAGGAGCATAGGTGTGTATACTTTACTACTGAAAAATATTGTTATGAAGTGCATAGTTTGATTGGGCTAGGTTGCATGGTTTTTGATTAATATCTGTTCAAACAAAGAAGGAGTTGGCAAATAAGAGAATAATCAGTCAGTTTTAAAACCCAATTGACATCTGCATTATTACTAGTCAGAGTTGAGTGTTCCTGCTTTAATTAACTTTTTCTATATCATTTCATTTGAAAGAAGTTTCTGAGGTCTTCCCAGATAATTAGAACTCATTAGAAGTTAATCAATTGTCATATTTGTAGGTTTATTTGGAATGAAGAGGATGACCCAGAAGGTTCCTGGTATGTGTTATATTGATGCAATCTGTCCATTGAGTGGTGTGACACTTGATTGTCATTTCTTTGATTTTCAAGTAATGATCTTGACTTCAATCTTCTTTTAGGGAAAAACGTTTGGCTAAGAAGTATTATGACAAGCTTTTTAAAGAGTACTGTATTTCTGATCTTAGCAGATACAAAGAAAACAAGGTGACTGATAAAAAAGTGTTATTTACTGCAAAACCAATGAGGATCACATCAAGTTGTTTGATATGATTATCATTAGGCAAGAGTTTTTGACAATGTTACTATCCTAAATTGCAGGTGGCATTAAGGTGGAGAATTGAAAAAGAAGTCATTGAAGGAAAAGGTGTGAAAAGATCACTTTTTATTAACAGTCATCAGCTAAATTTCTTACACAAGTATAGTGAACATGCCACACAATAAGGTACTTTATTTGACTGAGTGAAAGAGTAGAATGATTTTCTAAACGAATCACAGAGCAAAGTGAAGCAAAACCATTACAGTCCCAGATGACTTTGGGCACTTAATGAAAAGTTGCTCTTAGAGTCTGTTTGTCAAAACAAAATTTGGTCTGGGTAGGAAATTATGTCAAGTCCTAACCATCATTTGATTGGTAGGTAACTCAGTTTAAAGGATAGTAATGTCAACAGATTAAAACCAGCTGAATGTTTGTACCTATTAAGAGGATAGTGATGATGTGCATCTTTGTCAAATAGGCCATGTTGTCAAACATTTACGGTAAACAGACCTACCAGTATCCCTGGGCATTAATTCCACCAGTTTGGGAGTCTGGTCATGGGCATCTAAAATGTATGATGATCAAGACTATCCAGCCCAACAAAATCATGTAAATTATTGGCATCAAAGCTGAATTGTAACAGTCTTTTTTTTATTTTAAATGCTGTGAAGGTAATATGAAAAATTTATTGCTTGGTATTTTCTTCAAATTCATTTTTAGGGCAGTTCACCTGTGGAGACAAGAGATGTTCAGAATCTGAAGGACTTCGCAGCTGGGAGGCAAGTAGTACGTGCAAAATGCCTGATTATTGGATGGTATATCTTACTTTTAAAGCTCTTTTAGATCTCCAGATATCTACTTTACTGAACAGCATCTAAGTATACAATAATTGGTTTGCGAGTGCATGTGCTGTATGGCTGATGTCTGTTTTCTATTTTGTACCAAGGTTAATTTTGCTTATATGGAACATGGAGAAAAGAAAAATACTCTCATTAAACTCAGTATGTATACACCTTATACTTAGATTTCTGAGTCTAACCTTTTTTAATTACCAATTCTTATTGACTGCTGAGGTCAATTATTCTGAAGTTCCAACATTAATTTACTAACTTTTACTTCACTCAGGACTCTGTCCAGATTGTTCCTATAAACTCAACTACCATCGCAAGTAAGTCAATTAATCTGATACACTGGAGCTACTAACTATAAAATAAAAACTTTTCCCAGAGACACTTCAATTCATGAGGCACTAAGGTACTTAAAGGACACACCCTCACTCAGGTAGAATTTCCCCCAAATTGAGGCTCTGCTGTATGCTCAAATTTTAGAATGTTAAACGGAACTTGGCTTAGTAGTTCAAACCCTTCCAAGGACAGAATCAAAAAAGACTTTATAGTTACTTTCATAAGGAAAAGAGGCAAGGTATTCCACTGGTAAAGAAACAGAATTCCAATTTCCAATTCCCCTTAGTTTACCAATAAATATTATCTTGCAAATTTTAAATAGATACATTAAATGATGGTCAGAGAGACAAGCAAAGAAAGGAAAAGTAATCTTTTGGTGGCTATCCATTCTTTAGCTACTCTTGATCTTTTTGCTTTCTGTCACAATTAGTAATTAAAGCTGCTTACTAGAGTGATATAGAATTTAAAAAAATTCAAATTGTAACTGTGTTTTGCAAAGGAAGAAACTTGCTAAGAAAAAGAAAAAAGAAGGGGATAGAGAGTCACAGAAATCACATTCAGGCAAGAAAAAGAAGAGGAATAGACATCACAGACACAAAGAGTTAGACTTGTCTGGTTCATCTGAAGACTCTGAAGATAACTGCAGTAAGTTTAGTATTATACCGAATGTAAATACTTGAGGTATTAGAAATTGGCTTGCAGTAATTGTAAATCAATCAAATTTCTCCTAAAAAAATCGACACATCATCCGGCCAACAGGCAATGAGAATAGACATACATCATAGACATACATCATGTCATCCTGATAAAACACAAAATTGTCCAAAAATTCATAGCAGGTTGTAGAGAGAATTACAGATTCTGAGATAATTTATTGGCATGAGTCAACAAAACACCCAAGATCTCTCTTTCATAAGTAAAAATATTAGTATCATTGCTGAAGTAAGAATCTTACTGCACTAGGTACTACAGATGGTGGATCATCAAAAGATGTTGAAAACACCAACTCTACAAGTACTGGTGAAGATATCTGGAAAGGCCCAGCAAAGATTACTGTTGATAAAACAAGGTATGCACTCTTGAGAGTTGACTTTATTCTTAACATTTTTCAGAGTAATTAAAGGGTTTATTGACTACTTAATGGACAGGTATACAAGTCATGTGCCTATTGAGAGAGTGTAGAGGATAAATCAACTAAATATTATCTATCTTCCCACCAGGATATATGACATTCCTTACTTTTGTGAGGAAAGATAAATTGTGAGGTTATTTGAACATGTAGCTAATGGGAAAAGATGTTTTTCCATCTTGTCACATGCGTGGGACAAAGAAAAAATTCCAAGTTCTCATGAGGAATCAATCCTCAGACCTTCAGATTCTACATCATATTTTGTAAACAGAATAAGAAAGATGGTAAGTTTCTGAGTTCCCATGAGGAATCAAACGTCTTTACAAAACATGATGCTAACGACATTGCTGATCCTAGCAGTATTCAGGACGTGTGTCATGTATTAACTTCATAGTGGGCTTTGCTCACCATAGAGTCTCTGTGGCTCTGTGTTAGAGCAAAGTAGTGCAGAATCTAAAGATCTGAAGTTTGATTCCTCACAGAGACTCAGAAGTGATCATTTGCTTTGAATTACTATTGTTTTCCATACAGGGAGGAAGAATTTGAAGAGTACTTCCAAGATATGTTTCTGTGACACAAGTTACTGTTTTGACCTCAAAAACACTCATGTGAGCCTGCTCACGATGACATTTGCCCCAGTGTTACAATGACATTTGCCTCAGTGTGATAGAGAGACGCAGTGATGATTAATTTTAATCAAGTAAAAGTTGTTCAGGAATTTTACTGTTATTGTCATTGAGAGACTCAATGATAATCAAAGGCCTATTATTACTCCATTAAATTTCACTCTTTTTCTTTTGGGAAACCCCTGCACTTGAAATTCATGCTTCCCACTTTTCAGGATCACTTACATCACTAGATTTACTGTGTTCATAAATGTCATAACCAGAATCAAAAGGAATGGGAATAGAGACAGGCAGTGCTTGCATGCGAGGAAATAAACTGGGTTTGCCTTTAACCACAGTGGAACAGTATCTTTCCCAGTCTACTGGACCATGGTTAGTAAACTCATGCCCTCCAACACCAATAAGAGGCCAATTGTCTGCTGAGCTGTAGTTAAAACAAAGCATACGGCGATAATGTCTAGACATGTTGGCAGAAGAACCATGGACTGTGAAGCCATGATGAAAGGACACCCCACCTGCAGGAACTTCAACATGGACTGCAGAGTTAGAGTCTAAGGCAGGGTCTGTTATAGCAGATATAAATGCATTGTCTTGGAAGTGTGAGTATAGGGGACCTTTATGTGAACCCGGGATAACTTGAAGGCATCCTGTTTAAATTAAAATCAGTGGTACAATTAAATTTTTATCAGAAACATGCATTGATCAGAATCATTCCACACATAGTTTCTTATTATTTTCTTCCATGAATAGAATCTGTTGATCACAATACTTAAGTTTAATAGGTAGCTCTGTTTTGGAATAACCACATTTTCAACTTATTTTTAAGGCAGTATATACCTCTGCCCTATTGAGAAAGAATGGCTCATCAGAGAGCTTACCATTCTCCTTGGTAGAGTCATCAATGGCTATGCAAACAGTGACCAGACTATCATTTGTATAGGGGAAAAATGCCCAATCCTGATGCCATCTGATAACTGAGGTACTACTTTCTGGTGGTTTCAAGTTGACTTTCTCTTGATTTATGTAACGCACTGATGGACCAATCTTAAACAGGGGAAAACAACAACTTTCTTAGAAATCACATAACTGGCATATACTAAACATAAATTGAAACAGAAGTGATTTCACACACAAAAAAAACAATTATGATTTTTATAGTTAAATTGGTTAACCTTGCTATTTCAAACTTTGTTATTTGAAACCCTCTTGCTCACTAGAACTCAAATTGATATCTTTCTTAAACGTCATATTTTTCATAGTTTATTTTGACTCCAGCTCAAATGCCTGCTCCTTTTAACTATCTCAGAGTGTTTCCTTTTGGAGTTTGAGTCAGTTGATCATTCACAAACAGGTAGATTAAAATTTTAAGGTCCGACTACACACAAACATAATGTTTGGTTGACCATTAACATTATTGACATATTATGCTCTTAAAGTTCACAAATTTATGTCAGATTAATGTGCAACTTTTCTGACAACTCTTTGACCAGTTGGTTTAATGTTTCACTGTTCAGTGGAGAACAGTTTCCACATTACTACAGCTTGAGCAATTGTAATAAGTGATCAAATATTATGAAAATAATTTGTGTAAATTTTCATGAGGTTGACTCTGCCTTACCAGATCAGATGTAATTTCCACCAACTTAGCATCGCAAATTGCATCCAGGAAAATTTTGCTGTGATTTGAAATACAACGAAGCCTTAGTAGGATAGGCTTATTTTCAGTATGCTGTGGGTCCAGAACAAACAAATGATTTGTTTGTTTGAGTTTGCAAGAACTGGAGAAGATATAAAAAGAGGAAGTCAGAACATGTTTTCCTCTAAACAAATAATATACCTTGTTGATGTTGGCCTTTTTAGCCTTTTTAGTCTTACCCTTTAGCAAAAGTCTACATTATATGCATACAGAAAATTAATAATTGGACCCACTATTTATGATAGTGGTCTTTTGGGTAGTTTGTCACTCTAAATTTAAATCATTACAACAATGGTTGCCCAGGAAACATTCATGTGTCAGGTACATTAATGCCTCTGGTCTTTTACAGAACATGCACTTCCTTGGAATAAAGAAACAAATTTTATTACTTGCCGTTCAATATATCCATCCAACTCTTTCCTCATTTGTTCAATATGGTCCTTGCTGAAGACATCTGGAACCACTAGATACCCAAGTCTTTCATACTACCAATATTAGTAATTGATAATTAAACTTAATCAACAAACTTTCAGATCATTGATCCATTTATTTAGACAAATTTTAAAACACACTTAAAAGTGGCCTTTATGCCCAAGGGACTTTGTTTGGATATCACTGAATAAACCAAGACATTGCTTAAGTTAACATTCGAGATAGGATTTTAGAAAAAAACGTCCGGCTCTTAAAGGTCACAAACGCAGGTGAATGTCCTTCAGATACAACGTGCATGGTTCCTGGAATAAACGCAAGGTGCGACATTGGTTGCATTTATGAAGTTGTAAATATTAAAACCACGCCAATTTTGACCAATGTACCCAACTCGCTCAAAGTAACACTAGTCTTCCAATTGGTAATATCCAGGTTTCCCAACACCCGTTTCGCATATACAAATAAGTCGAATGGATGCACTCACTTGCTGTTTTTGATGTTTCGTAAGAACTTGCAAGTCCCTGTAACCCTCAGCTTCAATGGGGCTGTCTTCACTGGTGAAGAACCTTTGAGTGACTTCAAAACGGCAATTGATACCCGCTTGACAGCGCCTGTTCACCCAGAGGCGGCGACACACAACGCGAAACATTGTTACCTTTGTGCAGATAGTTCTTCACGCTTTAATTGCAGAAATACTAGAGAAGACTATTCATCAACTTTATCCCTGTAGAGTAGATAAGGGTACTTAGGGTTTTATGATGAACAACATTTAAGGAAAAGCGTTGTGTGACGGGCAGGAAAAGGACTGTGACTAAAAGTGGGACGGGGACGCGGGACTCGGGGTCGTGGGACTCGGGGTCGTGGGACTCGGGGTCGTGGGACTCGGGGTCGTGGGACTCGGGGTCGTGGGACTCGGGGTCGTGGGACTCGGGGTCGTGGGACTCGGGGTCGTGGGACTCGGGGTCGTGGGACTCGGGGTCGTGGGACTCGGGGTCGTGGGACTCGGGGTCGTGGGACTCGGGGTCGTGGGACTCGGGGTCGTGGGACTTGGGGACGTGATAAACAAACAACACCTAACATTTGCGCTGAATTTGTAGAATATAATTTTCGGTGGTCTCATGAAAGCTATTTTATGCTGGAGAGCTTGTTAGTAGTAGCCGATGGTTTTCAGCGTCCATGGTTCGGCCGGACATTTTTGCCTTCTTATTTGACCGTGAGAACTCTGGGTACAGAATAGTTTCAACGCAGGGGGTCTTGAAACATCCGTGCCTTACCCTTGCTAAAAAAGAATAAGGAAGAAAACACAGTTACTTAACAGGAAAGTCCTCCATGGCTGCTCACGATGTTTAAAACCCCTTGCGTTGAAACTATTCTGTAATCAGAGTTCTCACGGTCAAACAGGCAAGAAAACATATCCGGCCGAACCATGGACGCTGGAAATCATTGGTTACTACTGACAAGCTCGGGTGACGTTATTGCGGAGGCGTTCGTCGAGGGTTTATAGTTCAGCGATTAAATTCAAAATAGGTTATGTAAGCTTCATCACTTGTTCCCACGAAAAGTTCAAACCTGAGATGTACAAGGTCGTCCTGAACAAATGAGCCTTGAGGTCCTGCAGCAGTTTCTTGATTTTTTTATCAATGCGCCAATAAGCCTAACAGTAACGTTTGAATTTTAGACGGTAACTTCGTCTCTTAAAAAGTAAATTATGAGAAAGATTCTCCTTGCAGCGTTGAGTCCGTTGAGAGAAGTTCAATGTTTTTTACTTACGTAATACGAAAAATTTGTCAACACTGAAACGTCAAATGATTCGTGAAATAACGAACGGGAATTTCAGGAATTGTATACACCCTACATTTATGGGGAATTCTGAAGTAAATGGATGTAAATGACCTTCCCGATTTTGTTTCCTCAATATCACATCAGCACATCACTCAGGGTCATTTTAGATCATTTTAGAAGTCACTTACGTTCATTTAAGGTCATTCCTTGTTTTAGTAACTACGATATATTTCAACTTTACGAACGTTTCTCCTCTTATTTGTCATCACAATATTTCACCAAAATTCCAAAGTGATCGTAAAAAAAAACAAAACAAAACCAAAATTAGGAAAACACACATGACGCTCGAGGTAACCTCTCCATCTTGATATAAACACTTACTCAGCACAATAATTAAAACTCTATGGTCTCACCCTACCTTTGATTTTCCGAGATAAAAGTCCGATTACGACGCTCAACGACCTTTCTGAAAAAGTTAGGAAGAAATAGACAGCCAGTTGCGACGGCACGTCGTGCAAGTGTATTTTTGGCGCGAAACCTCTGGAAGTAATACGATGCATGGCTATTTAACCAATCAGATTTGAGTATTTCAGCATAGCTAAGAAAAAAAGGGATGAAGGATTGAAACAAGGATCAACTCTCCAAAGAACAAACTTGTTTCAAACAAAACTCAATCAGACAACGGTAATCAGTTCTTAATATATTTACTTTTTCTTTATTTCCTAACCCTCAAAAAGTCTCCGAGAGACTCGAGGCCTGATTTCTTCCATTTGCTGCCGTTCACTGCAAACGGGTCAATTCTAAATAATTACATCCAAGAATACGAGCATCTCGTGTTCCTGGAAACGAAGCAGCGGAGACCTTCCCGTTATCGTTATAAAATTTTACATCTTATCATATAACGCTGTTCTCGTTTAATTTAAGCTTTTTTTTAAGACAATTTTTGTTTTGCTTTCGTTGTTGTTGTTGTCATCTTCCTCTCTTGAAAAGTCAATATTATCCGTGAAGGTAACAGAAATAATGTTCAGTAGTTTCTTAATTGATATATCACGCTCTCTTATAAGCGAAGTGAATTGGACAAGGTTTCTAACGCGGCCTTGCTAACCGCTCTTGTCCGCAAATGGTGGGGTTTCCGTAATAGCGAGGTGCCCGCAGGGCGAGAGTCGGCGACTGTACTGCAATCTCAAAAACAGCACAAAAGAAAATGTGCGGCAACATGTGGCAAGAATTTCAAAGTAGGCCTTGAGACTCACAGCACTTTTCGCTAAGTTGCGGTGAGTCGGTTGTACCCTGGCTGTCACAGCTGATCAAGGCGAAACCACTCATTTCTCCACCTCCGACTACTAAATATAACATTATTCTGTCTAAGATTTTACAATTTATGTACACATTTCGTTTCTAACTGACAAATACAGTGTGAAGTGTTCTGAATTCCTGTGGTTTCAAGGTGACGCAATATTTGTTGGATTTGGTGCTCGATGGCACAGGTATGGTGACTCTTCCCAGCTGAGGGGCCTGAGCTTTCTCTTGTAGAACCTGTATTACAGGGGAAAGGAAAAAAAAAAAAAGGAAATTAAAAACACATACAGTAAATAGAGAAATAACCTGCCATCGCCCAAATGATCACATCAGCTTACGCGAGAGCGAACGAAAGCGCGAGAACAGGCCCAGACGCACCAAAGAATGATCAAACCAAACAAAAGTCAAACCAAGCAAAAATCGAAAGTAATTACATCGATGAACCGACCGACTGAACGAACACAGTCAAGATCGAAGTCAGAAGAAAGATCAAGCCGAAGAAACGAAAGAACGAGCCAATAAAATTGCTCGATGAAGAGGTCTGTGATCATGCATGGTTACGAAAGAGAAAGAAATCCAGGTAAAAAACTGACAATACCTTGGAAAAAGTCGGAGATAAGAAAGATGAAAAAGAACTTTGACATGTTCCTCCTGGATATTCTGCTGCAATTAACTTCTGAATTTTCCCTTGGAGCTGAAAAGAAAAGAAATTTTTTTACACAACTAACAAAACCCTTCCATCATTAACGAATTTAAAATGCTTTTATTCTAAAACGTCAATTGCGGACAGAATAAGAAAAAGACTGCACTCACCTCTTCTTTTTGTCGCTTGAGATCGCGCAAAATAGCTGTTCGCTCTACCAAATGGTTAGCGGGAGTCATTTTGCTTAGTGCAGGAACTGACCCTATTTGTGAGGAAAACAAGTTCAGTTACTAAGACAAATAGCTAAGTAAACTTATCAACCATACTTCTAAGGTTCAGAATAATGTTTTCCGCCAACTTTGCTACAAATATACAACCTTACTGAGGCATGAGGTCTCGTGCTCAGCCTTAAATTAAGACAGTTGGTGCAACAGATGATAAACGAGGGGTAATCCATAGATAAAGTGCAATGCTACAAGAGCAAATTTGTATTTCCTCGTACAAGTATAACTTTCTAATCATTTCAAATCCTTCTAAAGAAATACTTTCCTAATGTTTCCGGTTATTAGAATTTATGAGACTAAAATTTAATTTCCATCTTCCTTTAATAGTACTAGCAATAAGGTATACTGCGACCCCGCCAGTTCAAATATAAAAAAAATGCTACTAACAAATATAAATATTCGCTACATAACGTTTCAGGTACCTGATTTCCTGTGAGAAATGTCAACCACTTTTGGAAAGGCACTCATCTTTTGCAAGTTCTTGCAGTGAGAGAAACGAAACTCACATAAATAACTAGAAATACAGGCCTGATCGATGCAGCCGACAATTTCTCTTAGCTTGCCTTGTTTTAGTTGTTATTTCTTAACCCTTTAACTCCCAGAAGTGATTAAAATGTAACTTCTCCCTATGACATCTATACATTATCCAGCTAACAGGTTATGAGAAAACTCAAACTTATCAGGTAGAAATTTGTTATCTTGATCTAACGCCAAATTCTCGCAACTAATTTGCTAGGAAATGTGTGGCAGCTGTAGGGGAGAATCAACGATCAGATTTTGGGAGTTTAAATATTAAACTGTTACCATTGCCACTATTGTTGTTACCCTGTTAAGTTAGCGTAGAAATCAGTTTGAAGATGGACAAGGAAGCCAGGGAAATGCAAATACGTCACAATGTAGATACACTATAAATGCGTGTAAGACGAAGTGTGAGATCACAATGGCTGAATGTTGGCGTTTATGACCGCTTTTCAAAGGGAAGGGAGAAGGGAATATTGATTGAAGAAAAATGAGGACACGCACAATGCGCTTGGTAATTAAAGTTTGCGTCATATGACCAACCGCGAGCGGGCAAGATATGCTCGACCAATCAGTTTACAGGATTCGTTTCATCTCTTCTACTCAAGGAGCCAAATGATAATTCGCGGTTCAAAGTTCGTCTTTAATTCAATAATGCCTGCCCGTTAAAGCGAGGTCGTTGTCGCGTGGATTCTGTTCATACCTCGAGTAATTTGTTAGTTTCCCTTGTAACAGTGTTAAGGCTTGGTACTAATTCCTTCTCCTTTTGTTCTTTATCCTCTGTCTCGTCAGTCTGTTGCTCCAAAGGCTCAGTGCGAGGCTGAATTCTCGGTGGTATGTATATTTTTGGCAACCCATCTAATTGCTCCTAAAGAAAAAAATGTCACCATTCGAGCGAAACAGAGGGCTGGGTATACTTATAATAGTAAGAAGAGAGAGTTAAATGCACTGGCCACCATACCTTCATATGCTGACTCTTAAGACGGATATTTTCGTTTCTTAGATGCTTCAAGGCAATTTTAAGTGAGTCAACCTGAATGGACAAAAAAGTCAAACCAATCAACACAAAATATTTCAAGCCAAACAGGTTACGTAAGTTACAAAGGTTATAAGAGGCTAGAAAGAAAAAATCAAAAGCTGATAAGAAAAAGGTGCCCGACACAATTACATCCTAGGGCAATCCTTTATTTTGCATTGCGCACCGTTACTTCACCTAAGTTCACACTTATCAGCCGGCGAATATTTTGAGTCACGCGAGTGACCCAATGCACAGATAGGTGACACCCATAGCAAACAAGACGAAATCAATTTGCGCATTGCGCTAGCTCTTTCTGACTTCTTGCTTAACACAGTCTTCGATGCAACTCTAAGAGTAACAACAATGTAACTAAACTTTCAATCGCTCCTGACGGTTGTAGTACCGTCCGTTGCGACTTACAAGCACTGTCGTGTTCTGTGGCAAATGGTTTACCTGAGCAAGTATTATAGGTGAATCCTTTATTACAACTTGTACCGGCTGTTGACCCGCCCCTGGGCTACCCCGTAGAGGAGAGCCTCCGCCGCCCTTAGCAGCAGCCGCACCTGATAGAAAAGGAACAAAGAATAACAAACAATTAGAAGATGGAAACGCGACATTCCATAAATAAAACAGCAAAAAAAGTGCGGGCACTATAATTGCATGGCGGTCAGTAAAGTCACGGCCCCCACGATAATCCCTCAAAGGGCTTTACAATGTAAACTCAGTTGATATTGCAATACCACTCAACGACGCAGTGCCACAATTTCTTTAGAAACTTATCCCCATTAAAAATAACTTCTGCCAAGCTTTTCTCGTCTCTGTACGCCATCACTGTTTACTTAAGTCGAAGAGCAAGGTCTTTAACTAGGGTAAAGTAGCAACTTACAATTTATTCTTGAGAGAAAAAATTGAAAGTTTCCACCATAAATTGTCATGATTTAATTCACTTCGAACAGCCTGCACTTGCAGTTATTATTTTAACTCTCACTGGCTGGGCAAGTGACAAGAGTTCTCTAGACCAATCATGGAGTGAACTAAATCAAACTAATTACATTACTTTTGACCCTCAAATGAAAATTGCTCTTAAAAAAAAAACTCTCTCTCAAACTTCTCACTTTCTTTCGATCTCTTTTTTATACCACAGGCAGGTAAAAAAAAAAAAAAAAAGACAAGAAGAGTTTTCCAGACATCTTTCAAAGTTGTAAGGATATCATGTCAGCATGAATCTCCGTACCTGCTACAACAGCCGCGATGCTAGATGATGATGTGGCATGGCGCGCAAGATCGGCCAGAAGGGACTTCTTTGAGTAAGCATCTAAACGTCTCTTCATGTCACCCTTCTCCTTCTCCAAGGTTTCAATGTCGTTCTGGAGAGCATCCATAGTTTCTTCGAATTCCCTACGAAAAGAATAAAATAACAAAATATTGGTTACGCATAGACGATTTACTGACACCACTTCAGCCGTTATGCTAGTGCACGACTACCAGAGTACAGTGTTTATTTCAATAGGCTATTTTTCGAGTCACAAAAACCCTCACTTTCCAAGTGAAGCCAAGCGCAAAAGCTTTATTTTGAGAATGAGTTTTATTTGTGTATATGAATGATTTTCCTATTGGCAAAGGCATCGAAAATGTCGACAATGGTTTGTTCTTGACATAAACATAAAGTTGGTGGAAAATTACCACAAATAATTTCTCCAAGTAGCAATGCAGTCCAAGGTAGCTGAAAAGATGACGTAGCAGAATTAAAGCTCCCCTCTCGAACCCCTCCCATCCTATGAAATTGTCACATTTAGAAAACAACGACGTGAACTTTAGAGCTGATGTAGTCAGACATACACATCTAAGGGGAATTGTTAGCAGCCTTTAGGACTTACTTTTCCTTTCTTGCAAAGTCCTCCGTAGATTGCTCCATTTTTCGATTTGCAGCTTCGACTCGTGCATCAGCCTAAACATGTAATAAAACAAAAGTTGGCTTGCGTTTTTTTCCTGTTATTACGGTCAACTCGAAAGAAGGCGACCTATATTTAAGAAACCTAGTATTAGTATTGTACCACACAGATGAATAGTGCTCTCCGCGCACGCTGATTGGCTTGTTCGGAAGTGATAAGCAAGTACTATTCACCTTCGAGCAGCCAAAAAGACAAAATCGCGCGTCAAGAATCAAATTTAGTTTCCGTCCATTTTTCGGTAAATTGACAGAAATTAATTAATATTTATTTCTGTGTGGTGTATACTAAAACAATTATTCACCACAGCGTCTAAAAACGTGGTGGATATATACCTCTACTTCGATGACTATGTGTTAACTATTCGATTGATACTCTTTCTGTCGATGAAAATAGTCTTACACTGGCCAGCATTGCTACTAAGTCAATAAAAAAATCAAAGCTTCATCGTAATTTGAAACCAAAATGATTACACAACCCGCGACAAAGGTTTATTGTGGTTAGCCTGTAAAACGGTGACTTTATTTCCCAGGAGAGACATAACTGCAAACTTCCTATCAGAATCAGAAAAAGAGTATTCAGGGGAAAAGGACCACTCTCACCTCTTTGTTGATGTTTTCGAGACGTTTCTCCAATAATCCAATCCTAATATTAGCCTGACTCAGTTCCTCGTTCTGACCAAAGGGAGGAAGAACAGTGAAATTATAGGACCCTTGACTAACATGTTCATAGTACTCACTCATCGCTGTATACCTTAGTATAAAAGGTGCTAATTCAGAAGATTACTGTCGCTTGGAATCGAACCAAGCCCCACTGTATAAATGCCTTCATTTAACTTACTAATTTAAAATCTCGTTATCCAACTTGAAAATTAAAACTCTTCAAGAGATTACAATCTCTTGGTACTCTTCCAACACATTTTTTCTCTTATTAAAAAGGAAGAAAGCTCTATGCAACTGTACCTTCAGTTTCATATTTTTCTTAAGGTCCATGAACTCGTTTTCCTTCTGAAGGAGTTTCTCTTCCACGCCGGCCGAATCAAATAATTCTGACTTAAAAGTCTTTGCGCGCTGAAGATAGGGAGGATCCGCCTAAACCACAAACAAAAGAGCTGTGTGTTATGTCACAGTGCTAGACAGCGGAACCTCTATTGAACAGACAACCTAGAAACTGGGAAATCTGTCCCACGAATTGAAACGGTCTGCGCAAGCTCATCATTTTATGCCAAAAAACGCGGCACTCTAACAATCCCAGCGCCTGCTATGCAAATTCAGACACTGTAAGTCCAACAAATAAACAGTTGAACCCTAAAGTTTACCATAATATACAAAACGAGAGTGCGGATGACTTTGCGTGACTGGAGTAAGTTGCGAACGCTAACCCATTCGGTCCAACTATCCGCACTTCTGCGACACATAATCATTATTTAAGCACTAAGAATTTAGTGTTGAATCGAACTGTAACCTCTGGTTGATATTCATCTTTTCCCTCCTTACATTTCGAGAAATTTAAAAGATAAGTAACTTTTGGGTCACTCCTGAAAGCGAAGAACTTAAAAACTGGCTGAAGATAGAACTAACAAAGAAGACTGCCAAGATCACAATACAAGGTTTAACCCTAGAACTATGATATGCGAGAGAGAAAGTCGACATATAAAATGCTTCCGTTACTCCGTTCTTCTTTGAATCTGAGTAAAAAAGGTGAAGGCTTAACCCAAGCTACACTCAGGCACATGTGAAGATGCCGCTAACAAAATCCGAGAACAGTTTGCTTCACACATAACACACCTTGGACTCTTCTTTAGGTTCAGCATCATAATCGCCTTCTTGTATTTTGGTCACAAATGAGTATAGGAAAGAAATGACTTCATGGAAAGTTTGACTGAAAGAAAAACAAGAAACAAGAAAAACGCAATTGCCTCGGATGAGCAATAAGAACACATTACTCTTAGACAGCTTCACAGTTGGGATTAAGGTGATGTTAGAAGGACTACCAAACCTTAAAATAAAATGATTCACTTTGTGTTCGACTCTAAAAACCTGTATTTGACTGACCTGACTATATCTTTACACGGAACTTCATCCGTCTCAAACACCAGCACGGCCACATCACTGGCCAACTCGTCAAGTTGACCACTCAGTAAGTTTTCATTGTCTACAAGGGTAAAAACAAAAAAAAAATACTAAAAATCAGTAAATGAAACTCCAATCGACACTACATCGCTTCGAATGCACCCCTCTTGCTACCACAAGATGGTTGCATTCAAATACAACATAAAAACCCTTCCTACACTAAGCGCATTACGATCCAGATTCGTAAAATCATCACAAAAGAAGTCACAACAGCGAATCAGATAAGAGGAAAATACCACAAGGGGCCCATGAGAATTCAAAGTAAATAAAGCGAACCCAAAGCAATCAAAGACTTCTTTCGACACTCGATTAAAAGTTGATGGATAGTGTGACCCCGGAGTACAGTGTTGGAAAAACCTGCGCTCCATGCGATCATATTCAGTACTTACCTCTTGATGAACGGTCTTAATTGATATCATTCCTCTTTGTGTCTTAAATAAGTATCCATCTTAATTCTTTTTTAGTATCAAAAACGACCAAAGAATTCGAAAGACTCCACTGTACATTTTCGAAAGGGGTTCACTTAATAGACGTTGAAATCAAAAGAACGTTGATTGGGTGCACAATTTGCATTGTTCCAGAATCATCATTCGAACTGATTGCAGTTAATCACGAACTTCCATGAAAGGTATTTATCACTGAGGTTATCAGAACTTACCACCTAGACTAGAGGCTTTCTGTGTAACAGCTGCAGTAAGTTCCTGGCAGAATTTCAGCTCCAAATTCTGTTGCCTGGCGCATTCAATCAGCGACTCTTGAATCTTAAGAGAAATGAAATGTTTACTACGTAACTCTGACGAATACCATTGCTGTTCAATAGTTAAAATTTTTACCTTGGTGTACTGAAAAAAATTCACTTAGAGCAGGCCGTTGGGACTTGGTAAAGAGTGATCAGGAACGCTCAATAGAGGTAAAAATTATAGTAATGGGGGGGGGGGGGGGTAAAAATTTCGGGACTTTGAAACCCGAGTGCTTAATACAGGGTGACCGCTTAATATAGCCGCCTAATGCGGGTTTGACTGTAATAACATGCATTTCACATAAGTACTACTGAGGGTAGTCAGAGGCAGCCGGCCACACACCTTATCAGAAAACGACAGGGTACTTTTCTGATCTTCTGGCATTCTTCTTTTGATCTGGAATAAAAACAAACAAACAAACAAACAAAAAAACTTGGTTTAGACGCCAGTGACTTGTAGCTAGTAGCTATGGGAGACGAGCCATTGAGTATTGGCAAACAGAAACGTGTTTATGATAAACAAAATAATCCACCTAGGAACACAATCATTACTTTAAACCAAATTCTGAGAACTAACATAAAAGAAAATGACCAAAGTGAGTAGGAATAATGAGCAGTCGGATTTAAGGTGGACTCTTGCTTCAGCCAAAACACCAACGTAGGAGAATAGCCATCTCCACTTGATGTTTAAGGATATTTTGGGATTATTCCCTACTATTGGAATCTCATACTCTGTATGAAACAAGAGACGATTCTTTTTTTAACCTTTCTGCAAAGCTGCTGAATTTCCACGTTTCTGAGTTCCATTTCTTGAACAAGTTCACCAAAGGCACTTCCTTCATCACAATCCTACCAAAATAACGAAAAAGCCATAATAAATTCACGAAATTGAGAGGACTTGAAAGACAAAGACTTCACTCCTGTTGCTCTAGTTCAACAAGAAAAGACGAGAGAAGGTGAGCAAAAGGCAGACAAGAGGGAGAGTCAGAAAAGTAAAGGAGAGGAGGGGGGGGGGGGGTAGCTTCCAAAAAGCAACTTCTCTGCCTTTTTTATGCAGCTGCTCATTGTCTGACGACTATCACATACCTTACTATACTGCTTCAGTCTCTCAATCTCTATGGTAGCACCTTCTGTTCCAGCAGTGAAGATCTTCAATTCGTCGGACAAGAACTCAGAATGTGACACAGGGTTACCAGCCAAGTGGAACCGAACCATAGTCTGAAAACAAAGATAATTCCCTCAAACAGTACACTCGCGTTGAACATTTTCATGAACACTTCATTCCGATTACACAAAACAAAATGTCCCATTACTCACAGTATAGTAATGAATTGCCTTCTCCAAGGGTTCCATGGCAACTGTATCATCTAACTAAAGCAAGTAGATAGCAAAATTAATTTAAATACATATACATATTTCCTTAAAATGAAAGAAAGAAACCATCAGCATTAACATTGCAAAAACTTAGAGTTAAAAATGTACCTGGTCTTTCTTAAAAAAGTCAATAAGTCCATCTACAGCCCTCTCGTGTGCTGCTAGTTCAGGGTATATACCAACTAGTTTGTTGAACAAACCAGCATCACACTGATCAAGAGCTCTGCAAGCAAATGCACATGAACAGATTACATTTCATAACAACGTTACTGATGTGCAGTGACTTGTGGAGAAAATGTCAGTTTTCCAAAAGACTAGAGCTGAATTTTTCCCCTCAAGTGACATCATCATTATAGTTACCTTTCAATATTCTTTACAACTGCTTGGAGAACTGCCAACCGGTAAATGAGTCCAGAAGCAAAACTTAGTCCTTCACCAGTTTCACCTTGAATCTTGGCAGGATCCTCGAGACATTCTGTGATCTCATACTATATTTATAAAAAATAATTTTTAGTATTAAGAGGTTACCTGCAAGACTTGCACTGGTGTCAGCCTCATTCAATTTTATGTAAATTTCTCTATAATTGTTAATTGCTTAAGGAAAAACAAGGCCGTGGATATACTATGTGCTTTCACAGTTTGACTTTATGGAGCCTCCAAGCAGGTGGCACTGTGGCATGAACGTTTTTTTGTCCACAAGATAGTTTGAGACCTTGGAAAAACCAAGCGGGTAAAAGGTCCTACAAGAGGTCTGACAGTACACACTAGACCTTCAGCACTAAAATCTCGCCGGTAGGACTTATTGTTTAGACTTATCATCACCCTTTCAAATCTGACCATTTTCAGACATAGAGTAACCCTAAATGCCCAGAATACACGTTTTAAATAGTGACCAATGTATTTCTACACGGTGTTAAATTACAGACTGGATGCATAAATACAGCTGCCCCCTTGATACTGGTTTTGTGTCCGTGTCCACTAAATAGAGGTGTCTACTGAGAACAAGTTCCTTTTACAGCAGATATAGGAGCAGCAAGTTTGCTAGATGGGCTACTCTCCTGTAGCTACAGGATGAGTACCTTACATTGGGTCAGCAAGAAATAGGTTTCACTGTAAATTTGATCCAACTTGAATACTCATGAATTGATTCACATAAAAGATATCTTCAGTCAAAGATTAAGATTCTCAGGTCTTTAACATGACATCATTCAGTATTTATCATAAAATTAAAATTTGGATAAATTAAACAAATTTTGCAATTCAAATTATTGCCTGACTTGCCTTTTGTCTTAATTGAGACTGCAACAATTCAGTCTTAAAACTGAGACGTGGAATAAGTAGCAGCAATAAGACACTCTCATTGTCACCTGCAACAGAATATAATGTGTTAACACATTTTAAAATGTGCCTTCTGGAGGTTAAGCCTTCAATAACACTTGAAACCTCCTCATCTTTAATAAATGAAAATAAAAACCAATGCCCATTTGAAAGACCTACATGTAGCACCAAGACTGATGTGTAAGAGAAAAGGAAAGGCATAACAATTTCTTAAAGAAACTGTACCATGTCAATGTAAAACATCAAGTTCCTTACAAACCAAAAGTTGTTCAGAAAAAAGTTCACCACAGAAACTAGCTTTCAAAAGTTGGAATGAAAGCCTGTTATGGGAGCAATTAGGAATGGAGTACCAGTTAATGGCACATTCATGGGCAAATAGCAGTGAGGGTCCCTGTCGGCTGACAATCAAGTGACAATTGACTGACAGTTGGCCAACAGTAAGTTGGCTATCTGTCAACAGTTGGCCAAAAGTCAGTAGACGTGAGCTGTTCTTCACAGTTACCCAAGTAACAGCAGTCTAAATTAAAGTTCTTGCTGCAGTATGATTCACTACCCAGAAGTCATATGAAGTGTGTAAACAAATCCAAGTTAGGATTTATTGCTAGCCCAGTCAGTGACAGCATTGCACTACTAAAGAAAGGCGAGATGTTTATATACTGTACCATTCAAGAATAAATTTCATACAGGAATTACATGTAGTATACATGATATAAACTGTGATTCACATCCTTCCTTTAAATCCTTATGGCACAGTTCAAATAGATTTGCTCTGATTACTTCACTAACTAATTTAGTATTTTAAAAATAAAATTATTAGAAAATTAAATCTCACCCCCTCTCCTTACAAATGACTCAGGCAGAAATGAATGGAGCATTTTTATCTTTTCATTTGCTTGCTGCAGATCAAACTTTCTTAATTCATTCTCTAGAGTCTGTGAAAAAAATATATACATTTAAGATTAACAGTGCAAGTTTAGTATAGCTTATACAGTCAAACCTGTATTATGCATTCATCCTGTATTAAGTGATCAGTTGTCAAAGTCCTGAACTTTTTTCCCCTTAGCTACTATTACAGTGACTTTCCCCTCTTTAAGCGGTCATAGTATCACTTTCCTGAGTCCAAACAGCTTGTTTCTATGGTCTTCAATCTGCATTGAACATCTGTTTGAAGTGGGACCACTCAAATATAACTAGGAGTAATCTTTCAAGTAAAAGTAAATCCAGGTTTACTTCTCAAAATCTATGTCAGTAGTATTTTTTAGCTACTTTTTTGTAAGAGGTCAATTATGGGATAAATGGTGTTTTCTTTAACACCCCTATTCTGTGGAATCTGTATTAAGCAGTCAACCTGAATTAAGTGGTCAAACTGCCATTCCCTGTG
The DNA here is from genome assembly GCF_036669915.1 of Pocillopora verrucosa. Lineage (NCBI taxonomy): Eukaryota > Metazoa > Cnidaria > Anthozoa > Scleractinia > Pocilloporidae > Pocillopora > Pocillopora verrucosa. Next base: position 17,047,664 of record NC_089312.1, read on the forward strand.
GGTAACTGCTTAACAAAGGTTCGATTGTACATACATGTATGTATACCAGTCAATCACTGGTAATAAATATCTTCAACACAGTTTCAAAATCAAAAGGAGAACCATCTTCCTACTCCTCACATAAAACTTCCAGAATACCAGACACACACAAAGTTAAATAAAGTTTTTACTTTTGAGTCTTATAAACAGTCTTATAAGCATAGTTTCACAAGCAGTTTACACAGGTACCTTGGTATAGGTCTTCAGCTCAGCAGCTTTAACTTTAAAGTCCATCATTTCAGGTGAAGGAATGTCAATGACTTTTTGTTTCTCTGAGTCCTCTTGCTGAACTTGCATTGCTCGGTTATTTTCCTAATGACAACAAAAAAATTACAACCAATTCAAAATTTTTTGTTTTTTTTAAATCCTGTGGAGCTTTATCACAGCAATCAAAGAAAACTTTCTTTTCACTCCTTGTTTCACACCACTACATTTCAATTATTCAACTTTCAAAATAAAAATCCACACCTGCAGTTTGGCCACCAGATCTCTGAACTTCACAATTGTTTGCTGATGATCTCCAATACTTTCCTGAGCTGCCTCTAGTTTACGCTCCATCTAAGAAAAATGTAATAATTAATATAAAATCTTGCTAATTTACATCTCTAAAAGGAACAGTTTAAAGTCCATGACTTCTTCCCATCAAGTGACTTTGTGAATATCTAACTGTAGCAGGAGGATATTGAAGTGCAAAAAGCTTTTAAAGTGTGGAGGTGAGCATAAGGATGACTTTACCTCACGAACTTTGTTGTTGTTCATTTCCAGTTCTTCTCTTAGGTCATGTTCAGTTTGAAGGTGATTTTCCTCAAGTTCCTCATTCAAATCCCTGAGAGCTTCCTATGGTTGGATTGCATAATTTTCAGATTAACTTAATTTTGATACAAAAACTAACCAAGCTCACTCAATCTACTTTCATTTGAAGTTGTCTTAATAGCCATAATGATTGTTTACTAGATTTATAACTCAATAAGCTTTCATGCCGTTAAAATAAGATAAACCTCTTAAGTACAATGATTGTACTCATGGTTACAGTTCACTTACCAAGTCAGCCACATTCTCCCTCAGGGTGACAATTTCTTCTTCCAGGCTCAAATTCTTATCAGTGAGGGTTTCCACCATTTCCTCTGCTCCCAATGCAGTATCAACCTTTTATAGATAATAGAGGGAAACCATCAATCTTTAAAACAAGCAAACTAAAGTCAAACTACCTCATTAGCACAGATAACAACCTACTGAAAAACAGTGAGTACCTAAAACACCTCTGCAATTATTTTCAAAAGCCTAAGCCTGAAATGGATTTATTGGTGTGTGCCCTGAGACCAGGGTACATGTGCAACTCTTGGGAAATCAGATAAAGGAAAATTTCCCATGAGTTTTATCCATGATTCTTTTCTTGAAGCAGACACAAAAGGAAGCTACTGTTTGTCATCCATGGCATCCATGGACTTCGAGAAAAATGCTAGGATTTCTCTACCTTTCTTTACTGGTTTTTTTGTTTTGTTTTGTTTTGTTTTTCAAACTGTTCAACAAGTAAGGTAACTAGGCTACCTAGTGGCCTGTACAGAGCAAATAGGGAAGTTGCAAAGAAAGGAAGATGAGAATAGCCAAGTACTTCTTACAAATACAAACAACTTATGAAGTTGTATGGTAATTTTTATTTTTGATTAAAAATTGCACTTCAAAACTGTCAGTCCTAGAAAAGCCACCAACAATACTATCAAAAATAGAAAAAAAAGGAACTGTTAAAAATACAAAGGAGACAACAGACACACACCTGTTCTTTGAGTTCAGCCAAAGCTGTTTCAGCTTCCTGGAATTTTAAAGAAGTACCCCTTTTAAAATGCATCACCTCACCATTTTAAAGCATAACCTATCAATGGCAACTTCTAATTTTTGTGCTTTGTTAACCACTAACATAACTCAGAAATGGAACCTTAACAGCCCTCCCACATAATTTGTCTTTCAACTCATTCAGAAGCTATCTAATTGAAAGGAATCTGTAGGGTAATGTAAGTGCTTACATCCAGTTTGTGTGTACTGACATGAATACATATCATGTTCATGAACAACTCAATCATCACTTTCCAAGCTGAACTAACCTGTAAAGCTTCAGAGAGCTTTTCCCTTTCATTCTGAAGTGTTGTGTTTCCATTCTGCAGATCTTTGATTTGTTTCTGCAAGGACTGCATCTCTGCTTTATCACTTGCTTGGACCTCTTTGAGTCTAAGGTTATACAAGCCAAACAATCATAGTAAAGATGTGTATCAGTAGTCAATGGGCAGTAAAGGCAGCATGCATAATGGCATTTCTAGCTTAAAAACACCTTTTTCACTATATTTAACAGATTTCAAAGCAAATTGCCCTTATCCATTATCATCACTTTTTTCCACTTCATCTTTAGGTTTGTCAAAACATGACATGAATGCCAGAAAATACAATTAACTGCCCTAGGTGTATTCACTTTAAGCAACAAATGAGATAATACCTCATGATTGCTTCCTTCAGCCTGCTGTTTTGTTGCTCAAGTTGTTTAACTTGGGCATTAGCTGCAGCTCCCTCGATTCCTTTTAAAGAACAATATTAAACATGGTTAACTACCCATCTATATGGCCTGCCTTGCCCTAATGAAATTAGATCAGTTACTGTGCCATACTAAGTAAACAGCAAATTGTTAATCTTTGGATAAATCTTTAGATAAATGTTGAATGTGAAAGATGATATCACTCTGATCAGTATTTCAATTAGAACTTCATATAATTCATTAATATTCAATTGAGAAAATAATCTTACCTCCTTCACTAACTTCATTCTTCAAAATTTCTAGGTCAAGAGTAACTTCTTCCAACTTGTCCTTCAACTGCTCATTTTCTTGCTGAAGGGATTCCAGCTGCAAAACATTGTGCATTATATAAAACCAGAATGCATGTCAACCATTTGTAGGTATCACTTGACATTAACTTCACTATGCTAACTATGAAAAAAAAAAGCACTGGGAAGGCTCATATTCCTGATTTCATCTAATCTGCCCTAAGGTATCAAGTAGATTGAATTAGCAAATTGGACTAATGCATTAAGACGTGACAAGCATGTTGGACCTTTGAGCCATAGCTACAAAAGGATTAAGAAAGTACAAAAAAAAGTCAATTGGTAGTCTCTGGTGAAAAGGAGTTATCTTAATTTGTAGAATTCAAAACTTTTTGGTATCTAACAATCTAATTACGTGGTTCTTATAAATTCAATGTAAAAAGAATACCCTTTCTTCAGCCATCTCTTTATCCAGAGTTGCCATTTCAACGGCTTCTTGAAGCTCTGTCAACTCTTCACTGTGTTCTTGGCGATTCTCAGTGATCTCTTTCAGCTCCTGTTAAAAGGCCACAAAAAATAATTATTATCTTATCATCTGGTTCCAAACTAGAACCAGCATTTCACTTCTCACTTGGAAGACAACAGCAATTGCATTCACTCTGTGCCTTGTGTTTTCTATTTAGTGCAGCATTAAAAACAATAGATTTGAATTTTGCCTTTTCATTTTTTGTTCTTGTATGAGATCATTATTGAGCTTAATCCATAGACACCAATGGTACCCTAATTTAAACCCTTCAGAATCAGCAAATACATGTACATGATGAAATTCATCAGTAATGCTTATGACACGCCCCCCCGGAAATTGTGGTGAGGGGAAGCCAAATCAAGATGTTAATCACTTTAATTGTCAAAAGACACAAAATGAAACTTGAATTTAATTTCCTAATCCAAGTGAAAAGCAGCTCGCACTCCCTTACATGAATTTAAAAAAAACCTTTAACAAATGCAAAGCAAGTAAGTGGAAATTTAAACTTAATCATGAGTATTAGTTAATTTAGTAATGTAAAAAGTGTTGTTAAGTAATCTTCATGGATGAAAATTCAACTTAAACCATTCCTTCCCTCCCTATTCTCTTTCTCTCAAACTGTCAAAGTTAAGCTCATATCATAGATATTTTAATCACAAGAGCAAATCAACAAATTTTGGAAAGCACAGAGTAAAACAGTCAAGTTTAATTGTGTTGACTCCCAAGAGAGAAATGACAGACTAAACAATATCATGATCAACAGAGAAAGTTACAAGTAAGCCCATATTTTTCTCATAGCTACTTTAAACAGCAAAACAATTGTCTAAACCAAGAGTTTGAAGTATAAAGATTGCATTGGAGAGGGCCTAGCTGCATGTCATCTTAATTTCAAATCAATATTTTCTGTTTGCTGTGGAAATCAAAGGACATTTTTTTGATACTTTGCTACGACATCCAAGAGCACTGCTGGCCTTACTCTGATTACTACCATCAGAATGGGTTACTAGCTAAAATCATGAATTCTGCCAACAGATTTTACCACACTACAGAAAAGAAATGGACACTGGTTTCCATATCCACCAATAGTCTCACTACCTCATTTTCATTCTCAGGCACAGAGAGGCCTTGAGGTCATTTACAGCTTTTCTTAACTATCTTTAAGTGGTCACTTAAAGTGAGACACTTATATCATTTTGTAATACAAGCATGTTAAATAACAATAAAATGTACCTGTTTCATGATCATAATATTCAACATACATTAATGTTTGAGAGGTGAAGTGGTCATAAAATAAGAAGAAAGACAAAATATAGTAGGTCACCTTTTTTGCTGTATTCAGTTGAGCTTGTAAATCCCTCTGTGCTTCTTGCCATTTTGTCTTATATTCTTGCATCTAAATTATAAAAAATACTCAAATAAATTATGACTTAAATGGATTATAATAGTACTGAAATAATAAAGTGCTGTATTGATGATTACATAATCAAAACGAGGAACATTTGATGGATTTTAAGTATCAGTTATGCAGCCTCAAGAAGGTTTTTAAAAATCATATTTTCCTATCTCTAAGGGATATTATTCTTCTTACTTGTACAATCAAACTGACTGACGATGACTTTATTGACAAAAGGGCAGCTGGAATCCAATAAAACATGCCACTCAACCCTTTCACTCTCAAGATCCCCTTAGTAATTCTCCTTACTGTCTACCATACAATTCTTATGATGGTAGTTAAGTGAATTTGGTATTTTATCAACTTATAATCCCCTAACTATTACTTTTCTTTATTCTCATCACTTCTCTTCTGGATGATTATTGATATTGTGAGAAGAAGTTCTGTGTTGGTCTCTCATAGGAGCTAAGGAGTTACAACAGCTTTCTCCACTACTTTGGAGTATTTAATATTTCAGAAAATCAAGGATTGAAAAAAAGTGGAAGTTCAAATTTCAAATATGAATTATTCAAGATTCCAACATAATAAAATAACATTGATTGATGCTAAATGATTAAGCAAACATAGCAGTTTCCAAGTGACACTAAGGCTGATGAAAAATTTAGAGTAAAATAAACAATATTAATGTGCATAAAATTATACTGTGGATTGAGAGAAAAAACTTTATGTGCGAAGCTGTGAAAATAAAGGACATAGAGCCATCTTTATTATCCACTGTTGAAGCAAACATGTATTAAAACCCTAAATTGAAAGGGAATCTCAGCTGGAAAACTGTTTTTTTCCAAAACAGAAAGTTATCCTCTAACTAAAACAGGTTAAGTGGTTTAAACTTTTTAATTTCACCCCTTTTGCAAATGCTAAGGCATTAATATTCACCTTTTCGTGCTTTCACATTTCCTGGTCATTGCCATGTTTTACTGTTGCAAAGTTAGCTGGAAGATTATGACGTTTTATATTTGTGGTTGCAAAGGAGTGAATTTAGAAAAAATAGGTAAATTTGATCAAATTTGTAAAAATTTTTGTGGGCCAAAATTGTTAAAAATCCACTGAAGGAAATTAATGCCTAGTAAATATCTATTCCAGTAAATTTTGACTTCACAGGTCTAAGCTGAAAAAATAAATATAAAGATAGATTTTCTTCAATCTTTTCACTTTTCCAGGGAGACTTGAGGTGTTTTTTTTTTTTCAATAAACAGGACCTCAACACACAATGGACAACTGATTACTGATTACATGTATACCATCATTCAGAGGAGATTTACCACACCCTTCATTAACATGGTTTAATATGTATTTCATATTGGTTCTTCACACTCTGTTGATGTATCAACTATATTGTACATGTAGTGAAACCAATAAAGACTCACCTAAAAGAACAGCATTCAATTTATTCCTATTTACCTTTTAGAGAGGTTTTCCACGTCATCAAGACAGGATCTGCTTTGCTCCATTTTTATGTTATTTTATCAATTATATTACCAGTACTTAGAGTTTATTGATAAAAAAGGCAACATTTCTGGTGAAAATTATATTATACAAACCTGCTCTAATTGCATCCTTGATTTCTCCAGGTCCTTCATTTTGGCCTTGTCCTCTTGCCTTTTACTCTTCAGGGTCTCCAGTTTCTCCTCCAAATCAACAACAGCCTTTTCTTTTTCTAAGACCTGCATGCAGATATAACAAACTCCATCAAATTAAGATTTTAAACACAATCTAAAGATTATTAAATTTTCAATCTGGTCCCATGGGTTGAAGCAACTGGGCTCAAGGTGTGGGTATTTCATTCTTTAGACTTCTAGCAGACTTTTTAATGACCAAGGACAAAACTATGTAATTATTCACACTGGATGGGATGGTGATACATGAAAACCACCCAAAATAGAGATGTCACAGAGAAAAATGAAAGGAAGTTACTATATTCACTCAGCTAGTGGACTCTTGCATGTTCTGTGTTGATGCAGGTATTTTCTTCTTGATATTCAAAACTTATTGCAAGTGGGGCTCCCAAAGCTTATGTTTCTAAAGTAATGTGCAAAACTGAGAAAAGTATTGAAAACAAATGCTCAAAATAAGGCATTAACAAGTGTTTCAATAAGAGTTCGCAACGAGCAAAACTCCCCAATATTAAACTTTTCGTTAGGCAAATACAGATGTACTCAGCAGTTTCTGCTGTATGATTCAAAATGTATTAAAACCCATGCATTAATGTACCATGATGTATTTCATCCCAACCATTCTTAAAAAGGAGTAAAAACACCAAGTTATTTTGCAATACATCATAATCACCTATCCAAGACTAACCTTCTTTTGAAGAGCCATATACTCATCAGCTGATATCGCTGGTCCAGAAGACATCTTCCTTGGACCTGATGGCAAAGGGGTTGTAGCAGCTGCTGGGATCTTGCTTAGGGAACTGTCCAATGATGGCTCAGGAGCAGTAGTTGTACTGGTTTTAGGTGTTGCCAACCTGGAGGAAGGTGGGGATGGTCTGCTGCCAACGTTCTCTAAGGAACCTCTTGACCCAAAAGACTGAAACAGTAAAGAGTTTAAGAAGTGAATATGTTGCTGCTAAGATTTAGTGTCATATATGAAAAAAAAGGTTTCATCAAGGAAATCCTAACCCTAATCAGGGCTGTAAGAAAAAGGAAAATGGGAATCAATCCACCAGTAAGTATAATTTTTCTTTTTCTCAGATCAAATTTTTTTCTTCAACAGAGATAATATACCATAGTTTTTAAGAGACCAAGTAAATTCTAACAGGGCCTGTAATTATACAAGCACCAAGTGAATTAACAAAACCAGTCAACTATGAAGGGAAACTTCAACTTTTAGTTATTAGTATAATTGAGGACAAAATTGTAGAACAACTGTTTTTAATTCTTTATTCAAATTATTTCTGAAGAAATTCATGAGAACATGAATATACAACTGTAGACACAAACAAGCCGTGCCGATACACAATTTATATTAGATAAACTAGTAACAGTAAATTGAATGGGGAAGGGGTTTTAACCCTTTGATACCCATGAGTGACCAAGACAGAATTTCTCCTTACAACATAAACACAATATCAAGCAGACAAGTAATGAGAATAAATAAAAATATGTATTAAAAAAATATTTTGTTTATCCTATACCAGAGTCTTCAAATAATCATCCCAAGGATTATACAACAGACAGTAAGGAGAATTATTGATGAGATCCTGGGTGCAGAAGGATTAAGCATTACTACAATATGATAGCATCACTCTTACCTTCTCTTTTCTCATTGATGATGGTAAAGGAATGGAAGTACCCCCACCAATGCTGCTGCGGGTGGAGGATCCACGTGGAGGTGATGGGGAGGTTGGCGCATCCTGAAGAATTGCTATTTGGGACTGACGCACAAAGATTCCATGGTTCTCAGCACATTTGAAATACTCTTTTCCTTGCACTAAATCATATTAAACAAATTCTTAGCCAGTGGCAGAATGCTACAGACTATAATAAAGTGGAGTTAGTGAGATAGTGTTTCCTAAAACATTTTTCATGAAATAGCTCACAACACAAATAGGTAAAATGAGGCAAATCCTGGGTATTGTTCAACGAACCAAGCAGGCAAGTTTGGCCTATCTTCCCACCTTGCACAGGTAGCCTATTCTGTCTGAGATACTTCCATAATTGAAAAAATGTTACAGAAAAAGCTCATAAAATTTAAGTAACTTGAAGAACTATTTCACAGAGAAAAGAAACCAGCATAGAACAAGTCCCAAAAAATAATAAACTGACCAAGCCAGCCTGCTTAAGTAGTACGAAAGAGTATTAGCCTTCAGTCCATAACATCATGACCTTATGCCAATATTCCCTATTACAGTCCTTATGCTCAGTTGGTACATGGCTTGATATTTATTTCCACATGTTACTTAACTCACATAAAATTATTATGTACCAGTGTGTTACTTTTTAAATGAGTGTAAAGATCCCCTAAAAGTTATCACACACTCGGATATTGAAAGTATACACCATTTCCAGATCAATATTTGAACCTGTATACGTAATTTCTCTAAAATTAAAATTAAAGATCACGGATGGTAACCAAAGGTTTAATTCCATAAAGTGTGGCGGAAACTGACGAATCAAGCGAGGAGTACACTGTGGGTAAAAATGGCTCGAAGTTTTAGTTATTGACTTAACTGATCTATTGATTTTAGAACAGCTTTTCTTTTTCACAAGCTTTATTCACGATTCAAACGACACGAATAATTTTTATATTCACACTTAACAGTTCGTACCTGAACCGTCGTTTTTTCCCTTTGCTTCATCTAAAATAACTCCGATCCACTTTCCAGAGGCAAACATAGTTGATCCGACATAAGCCACAGTTCCCACAAGGCCTTTTCCAACAACCTCCACTTTCATTCCAATCTTTGCATTGGGCCCCGACATCTCGATCTAGATTAATCTTCTGATGACTTATATTATTTTCTACAATAATTATCAGTTTCTCTAATCCACCAAAGAAATGAATTAAAGAACAAATTCTACATTTCTTTCTATCAAGCACTCCCTTCAAGATGGCGGTTAAGGAAGTACGCATGCTCTGACTCCTTAGTGTGTTTTTGTGCCTAGTCCTTGCTCTTTCGATGGCAAAGAGGTCATTGCACTTTTTCATTGCACTGGGTCTTACATGACAAATATAATCAAGATGGAGGAGAAAGCGCCAGGTATGTGAGAGTGTCCACAAATTAAAATCATTTATTAGTCTCTGACGCTTTGATCGCTTTTATTCCCCCTGTAGTTATATATAAAGGATGTATGTTTAGTTACTGTGGCTGGGTTTTCAGGCTTTCATTTGAATGCCTTGTCAATGTTCAGAAAATAAATGCGGATATATTCCGTCCGTGTTATTGCTTCTTTTAACAACCAGAACTTACCCTCTGATTTTATTCTGATAAAGATGAAGAAGGAGACATGGCCCGTGTGAGGCATCGCCAGAGGCGTGGGATGCTGAAGATGTATTACGGGGTTGGCGAAGAGTCCGGAAAGTCAACAGAAATTGATTACAGTGACATCAATGGTGCACATTTCAAACCTGAAGTGTATTTGGAAAAACTTTTCAAAGAAAAGTCCTTGAACGACTTGATGGAAAAAGAAGTAGACGTATCGAAACGTAAGAAACATTTGTTACAACAGAGATGGTACAACAGTTACTGACTGACAAGGACTATTTCATTTTAATTCTTATCCAACTTCTTCCCTGTGTTTGTCCTATTTTTATATTTATATTTGACTTGCAGAAATCAGATCGTTGGACAGTGAGATGCAGACCTTGGTGTATGAAAACTATAACAAATTTATTAGTGCAACTGACACAATACGAAAGGTAATTAAAATCAAGTATACTAGACCTTTAGGTCTAAACAGTTTAGCAGGTTGCAAAATATTTGAAAGATAATAAACACAATTAATAGCCTCAATTTTGTGCCAACGCATGCTTGTATATTTGTCTTTGGACTGTATATGTTCCTTGAAGCTCACAGTTTTCCTCAAGCTTGGCTCTTGCAAAACTTTTATATTTTGGAACAGATAATGTCTGCAGACAAACATCTATGCATATCTTTGCACCAAATAGAGGCTATTGTTTATATCTACCAAATCTTAAGTAGCTGTTTTGTCTCATGTTTCATTTTTGAACTGTAAGGACATGTCCAGGTTATCTCTGAGCTCTCAAGTTGATTTATCATTAAAGATTGAGATTTTTGACCTCTCTTCTGGTAGACACAATCTCCCTCCATCAAGACCTTAACTCTTCATGCACCCAATGTAGACTTTTTGTAAGTTTTTCCTTCATGTTGATTTTTTTGACATAACTAGTATGGAAAAAAGTTGCTGTATTTAGTTTGCTTTATTTCATTTACAGATGAAGCATGATTTCAAGAAAATGGAAGAGGAGATGGATAAGCTAAAGAAGAACATGTCGACAATCACAGATTTCAGTGAAAAAATAACAGGTACACTTCAAGGGAAGAGGCAACAGATCACAAAGTTATCAGGTGTTCATGCACTTCTGAAAAAGGTACAGATGTTTTATTGTATATTATAATTAACTGATATGAAAATATAAGTGGGTTTCTATTTGAAGTACTGATCAATTTCAAGACTACATCTGCTTCCAATTAACTTGGAAAAAGAGGATTTAATTGTTTAAAACTGATGGGGCTTAATGAGTTTCTTAATTTCCCCCCCCCCCCCCGTGCAAGTTAAGTGTGCTGCCAAGACACAGCACAGTGACCTGACCAGGTCACGAACTTGGACCTCTTTACCTGGAATCCAGCAGACTAACTGTTTGGTGTCACTTTGTCTTTCATTGGCATAAGGCAGGTGCTCATTTTATTTGTCTATGGTTCATTAATGTTTCCCACAATACTGGTTGCAATTGTTTTACCTTACAGCTTCAGTTTTTGTTTGAGTTGCCATCAAGACTAAACAAGTGTGTTGAAATGAAACAATATGGACTTGCTGTCAGGTATTATGAGTTCTGCATGCAAATTCAAGTAACTGTATTTTCTGATAAAAGTGTGGTAGATGTGCATATCAACTTTCTGATATTTTGCTCTCATTTTCTTTTTTTTTTTTTTGTATCACAGATATTATACAAAAGCTAGAGATGTCTTGTACCATTACAGTCACATGCCATCCTTCCATGGCATTCACCAAGACTGCGATGAAATAGTAAAACAGCTGATAGTTCAGCTGAGAGAACAACTCAGAAATCCAAAGGTTATGTTTTCTGACTTGGTAGAATGGAACCCTTGCTTATTGCTTTTCTTTTCTTCCACCTTTATGGACGTCAGTTTTGATGGAAGCAGAAAGGAAATTTCAAGGATATACTCAGAGTCTGTTAGTTATGTGTCCACAACTATTATATTGCTAAAATCTGAATCCAAACAATGTTGAATTTTAATCAATTTGCCTTCAGTGAGAAAAAAACTGTAGTGTGTAACTTAATTCTTTATATTAAGTAGTTAAAAAACCCAAAGGTGACATCAAACTCTTTTTGCCTGTCTACAGTCAACACCCAAACAGCTGGCAGAATGTGTGGATCTTCTCCTACAACTGAGGGAACCTGCAGATGAACTGTGTGATGAATTCTTAGCACAGTAAGAATTGTAGACTAAACAAATTCAAGTTCTGAAAATCTCACCACTGAATCTGAGCAGGGAACATATTGAAGACATACAAAGCCCTGTGCAATTTGGCCAAAGACATTCAGAAAAACAATTCAACCAGAATAACATTCAGCTAAAAAATTGCAATTTTTCTCAATCTTATTTGTTGATGACTGAGAAATGTTCTTATTTCATTTTGTGTAGGGTTCTTTTCTTGGTTACCATTTTAGTAAAATACTAATATAATTTTAAAGTAATCATTTTATCCCAGGCATTGTACCATGTGTAGGTATTATTGTTCTGCTTGGAATGAAGCAGTGAATAAACAAACGTTGACCAACTGATTGATTTTAAATAGTGCACAAGAGAGACTGGATGAAAGTCTTAAAATGCTTAAGATGCAAGTGGAATTAAAGTTGTCAGGAGATATACCAGTGGCCACCAAAGGTGGGTCTCTATGTTGTTTGCACTTCATTTCAGAACTTTTCTGGCAACAAACTCTCAATGTTGAAGTCTGAGGGTAAACAAGGCAGACTCTCAAAGACTCTATATTTGTTACCTTGAGAAGGTGGTGAGGAATTTTTTATCTAAGAACCATGGCTGGCCTGCATAATGCGATTGACAAAAACTTCAGTCACTTACTGATCTTTTCTGGATATTGATCACATTTAGTGATTGTCATTCCCATGGGCATCAGTTGAGACAGCTGTACATTTTAATTAATCCAAGGCCATGTGGTAGTCAATTAGCTAATAAATTAATTAATTTAGCACGAAAAACTGCAGAAGTATATCTTCAATGACTTTATCCATGTTTTAAAAATTGGAAAAAAAAAAAGAAACAGAGGGAGAAGAAAAAGATCAAGAACAAAAAGGAAAACCAGTAAGACCCATGGTGAGTTGTGACTTGTATTATGCTATTTCTTCCTATCAATGTAAGCTGTGAATCAAAGAAGATTTTGTAAAACTCAAAATGATAAAAAAATTAAATTATGAAAATAATGTTATGGCAACAGTGTATTACCAAGAAATATACATGTCAAACAATAAACAATTAGTAGCGAAATTTCCTTACCAAATAAAATTCATGCAGGTACTTTTCGAACATGCTCTCTGTCCATGGCTAAATTTGAGGCTAGCAATGAATTAATAGATTGTAATTTTTCAGAGAACCAAATAAGAGGAAGTCTTACCTTAAAAATCTTAACACTTTAAACAGAGCCCACTGGGTAATGATAAGGGAGGGAGGGTTTGATAAATGAAAAAAATAGAAATTAATAAAACAGAATCAGGGATTGCCTGAAGAGAATGGCAGGTTTAACTTATAAAAACAACGTCAGTTGGTGGAGCCATAAACTTTTTGTGTTAGTTGGTCAACAGTCTGACAAATTTTTCTCCATAGGACTTATTGGAGTTCATTGACTGTGGCTGTAATGGCTTCCTGAGTTCAATCTGTTTGGTGATTGCATCCTACAAGGAACAATTTATTCAAAGGCAGATGACAGAGTAAGAAGAAAAAATAATTTTGAACATGTCATTTCATTCTTTAGTTACATGCAATTTTGTCAAAGAACAAAAGCTAAAATTGAATCCCAGTTTCTTATGAACCAAGACCTCAATAAACTGGGCTCAAGAAGTTCTCTCACTCTCCCCAATGGGGTTTGAGTCCTTGACCAGCAGTTTACCAGCATTTGGTTGTAATCCTGTTGCATACCAGATTGTTTTATTTTTATTAATTAAAGGAATATCAGTTTTCTTGAAAAAGAGGAGGCAAAGGGGTGAAATGCATCTAGGAAGCCCCTCTCCTCCCTAGCTATACCTTTGACCAGATTATTTTTCCCAAGATGATAAGAGAACTTTATGGGTTGCTTGGAAAAAAAACCCAGGGTAACATCTAATATATTGCTACATTCTCCTTCCCAATTTTTCAGTATTCCAGTGTGAAACACAAAGAGAATTTTATGTTGCATCAAATAACACTTTACAGGCTTTATTTTGTCCATCCAATAAACTTCTATGAGAGAAGGCCTTAAGGTTTGAAGAAATTTTAGTGATGCTAGGAATGCTATGTATCTTAGTATCTTAACACACAGAAGAACATGAATTACCTTTATGTCTCTTCTAGGCATGGCCAAGATCAGCAAGATTTGGCAAAGATAGTTACGGAGAAACTATCTAATTTCATTCTATCATTGATGAGTGAGTACTTCAAACTTACAGAAGCCAGGATTGAACTAGAGGTGATTTGTTGGTCTTATTTCTGTTAACCCTTTGACTGCTAAGAGTGACTAGCATCTAATTTCTGCTTACAGTATCACCCCCGAATCACACATTAGGGTCACAAGAATAAAAGAAATGATTCCCAACTGAAGAAGCTCTTGATTGCAAAACAAATTCTCCTTGTCAGCACCTTGGGAAATGTATAGAGAACAGTATGGAGAATATGCATACTGATGTTAGGTTGTATTTAGGGTTAAGCTATAGACGTGAGACCCATCTCAAAAATTATTGGTTAGAGCACCATAGATTAATGTAGGAGCAGGCACTCTAGGTCCTTTGGTTCTATAGTGTAAAAAAAACGAATTCTGTAAAATCAATTTTCCATGCGTTAGAATTCGTTCATGAACCAAAAACAAAGGATTATCTTGATAATGACAGCTGAGTAGATTTGCACTTGAAAGCCACTTCGTTTCAACAAACAGTTGAAAGAACCTTGATTTTAAGACATGATATGAGAGAATGTGCAAGCCTTGTGCATACATCTAGTAGTAACACGTTTGTTTCTTTCAGTCGGATACTGGTGACAATTTACTGTTAGTGCGAGCACTAGATCGCTTTCACCGAAGACTTCAAGCAGTTCAGCAGCTCCTTCCCGAGATTGGCGTTGGACGGTAAGTTCCTGTAAAATAATTGCACTTTCTTATGAAATTTCTTCTGAGGATCAAGTACTCTTGTTGGACTCTTCCAAACTCGAGTAAATTTTCCAATCTCGACGATAAACTTCTCCTTTTAAATTACCTTTGTCTTTGGTCAAGACCCTACCCACTCAAATATACAATATTTGGGTTATTGACTTTGTCCATTGTTCTTAGTTCGGGAGCAAATATAGTGGCCCGGTCTGCTCACAATAGAGTGAAAGACTACTCGAAAAGCCTTCGACAGCACTTTGCCGGTAAGTACCCTTCTGTCAGTCTTTCCTTTAATCACAGATCAGGTCGAGTACTGAGTTAGCTGTGCATTTAAGGTTAACTTTTCATAACACTCTTTTGTAAACAGTAGTTGACAGACGCTTATTTTCCTCTTACACACGGCTGTTTGAAGTGCAAGTTATTGTGATGTTGTCAAGAGTTTGTTATGCAAACGGTCTGCTACTCTTAATCAGTGCCAGATACTCAATTTTTCTTGCGGGTGAAGAACACTCGTTGCGTAACGCTAATTATGTGGGCTTGTTAAGCGAAAGTTAAAGAGGAGATTTGATTGATATGCTGATCAGTGCTAGACATCAGCTTCCACGAATGCCGTCTGACTAGTTTTTATTGTGTTCAGTTTGTTTAACAGATACCAGACAAACCCTTGCAACTCCGTCAGGAAGCGACAAACCACCTTCCCTGTCGGATTTGTTGTCAACCATGACTAACTCTCTCACCAACCAGGTGAAGCTGATCCTTTGCAGCTTAAAGGTTTGTACAGCCAATCAGTCAGTCACTCACCAACCCACCCAAACAATTAATAAACTCGGTCAAGTAGTCAGTCAGTCAGTCAGTCGCTCGATCACCCAATGAATCAATCAGTCAGTCAGTAAATCAATCAATCGGTTGATCCGTCACTGATTCAATTAGTTAGTCAATTAGTCAGACAGTCAGTTTATCATTTATTCGGTTGGTCAGTTCATCGGTCAGTCTGCTAATTACGTTTATTTCAAATGAAGCCATGAACATCTCGAAGTCCAGTCTCGCAGGCTCACAACAGCCTCTGAGGAAGAAAAACACTACCATTTCTGACATCATATTGTCAACAAACGCAAAATGTCAACAAATGGTCATTGGACAGTGGATGTCTGGTCATCAATCAGTTGCCATGCACCAGTTATACCGTTAGTTTTACAAAAAGCGTCATTTTAAGAAAACGATGTCATCATTTCATCAACAAGTTTGTTGGACTGATGTCACTCCTCATGGGAAGTCATGTCAGTGACTCGACTTCAGGCTCACAGCAACAACATCAAAAAGCAAAAGTGCTTAGGTTCACATTGAAAAAAATTGTCTTGCCCTCAGATAAAATTCCAAAAAATAAACTGGATATGTAATTCATTACCTTTTTCAGACCTTCATTGGATCGGATATTACATTTGCCGTGAAACCATACTTCCGAGGACCTTTCTGTTCAGATGATGTCCGAGAGGGCCTGGTGGTAGAGTTTATACGTCACGTGCTGCGATCGGCTAAGGTCAGCGACGAATGAACGATAACGAGGCTGCCGTGACTCAATGTTTATACGGCAGATAACAGAGCACTGTGCGATTGAGTGTCGTAAAACCAAAACCAAAGCAATCGCAACAGCCAATTGTAGGAAGGAAAAACCAATGAGAACTCGAAGTAAGCTAACCTCCAGAAGCGCGGGGATACACAAGTGACCATGACACGATTGGTTTCAGTTTTAAATCTGATTGGTTGAGATGGTGGAACAATTACCGTGGAGACGAAATAAAGCAAAAAAAGATAAAATCCCGGATTACTTTCGGTACTCAATTGAAAATTGCTCTACGACACACGATATGTGGTTTATTACAAATAGTATTTCCTCTGTCTCCATATAAGCCCGCGAAATAATAGATATTACAATATGCAGATAGATAAGTGTGTTCATTAACTCCCACTTTGGAGAGCCATTAAAATCTTTCTTGCTGCTGTTTTCTTCTTCAGGATTTTTGTGACATTGGAACAGCTCCTCCAGCTCTTATTCTTTTGTTATCGAGATTATGTCTTGATTTTCAAGAATCAACCATCTCTTATATGGTATGTTATGATCATTGTTCTTACAATGCTCGGAGATTGTAGATAATGATAACGCGAGGTAATGATAATGTTTTTTGAGTAAATTTTTTAGGTACGGTTTTTGGGTTGTTAAAGTTCTTTTCTTAAGGTATAAGCACTGTTAAAACCGCTCGATTCTTGTGGAAAATGCAAACCACTGAATTAGAGTAGTTAACTCGAATAAAGGAAGCCCCGCTCGTGGTTGATAAATTTCGTATCTTTTACTTAGCTGAGTCTCACTGACGAGCAATTTCCAGTAGACGAGGAGTTGGGACGAGGAAGCCTGACAACTTCCGTGTCAGATCTCGCCACAGAAGCTCGGCATATTGCACAGGTCTGTAACAGTATTTACCGCGATGGAAAGTGATCGATCTTGAGTACTGGTGCTTAAAATACAAATATATTGTTTAAGTCCCGTTGTAAGCCTGTTTTACCGGCTCCAAGGGCTTAAAGAAGTCAAATCATGCTATTTTGTGCCTGAATTTTTTTTGGTCAACCTGGATAAAGCAAAATGTCGGCTCGATGAGATAGAAAAGCTTTAAAGCAGGAAGTTAGACATTGGAGAGCAACAACGAAGGCTGAAAACGGACGAGACCAAAACAGATCACATGAAATAAAGAATTAAGATTTGATTGATCAAGATCCACAAATAGTGACTTGGCTTTTCCAGATAACCGGTTTTGCATGGCTCTGAAACAGTCTTTTTCGTGATAAATAAACAAAGATTAGGATTTCCTTCTTTAGTTTTAACATGCGGTAGTTTTGTCAGATTGTTGCCCCTCAGTCGTGTTTATGTTATCCATGGTTTGCTACTGTTTTTTCTCCAACAGAGCCTTTTGAATCATTATGTGAGAATGCAAGGGCTAACAATCTCCCAGGTACGTACTGAACTGGTTGGCTTTAAGTTAATGGAGTTCAAAGTCTTACGATGAACGTTTGTTATAAATAATTTCATATAAGCTGAATACAACACCCATTTTGATTGGTTGTTCCTCATGATCTATTGGAGGACAGACAGTATGGAATATAGATATTGAGTAGATGACGTTTCGATCGTTAGCCAATTGCTGAGAACTGTAAGTTACTAAAAGGACTAGGTCAAAACATTTCGTTTTTTTTTTTCCATTTGCACAAAATATTGTTTAAAAAAGTCCTGAAATCGAAGCAAGCCACAAAATTAAGAAATACTAAAGCGAAGGTGATAAACATAGAAGGAACCAGAGTTTAAGAAGAAGGGGGACACGCTTTGCAAATGGCCAACTTGAAAATTTAGATAAACATTTCCTAAAATCTTCAATTTAAATACTGAAATTGTCATTATTTACTATCAAACATGTCTTGGGTTGAAAGGGTAGAGGGAGGGCGGCAGGGTGAAACCACATATTGCCAACCTTGCTATCCCCTTAAAATTATACCTCAACTGAATCAACGATCGACATCTTCTCCCCCCCCTCCCTTGTTGCCTCCCCGTCCCCTAGATTATGGTCTGTATGGTTTTCCGCAACTTGTCTGTTCCCTCAATGCAGATGATTCGTAAGAGCGTAGAAACACGGGATTGGCTAAACACGATTGAACCTCGGAATGTTCGTGCTGTTATGAAGCGAATCGTGGAGGACGTGACAGCTATTGATACACAAGTTGGACAGTTGTACGAGGAGGGTGTGCACAAAGCCCACAGTTCAGGTTTGTGGTTAAGAAAGAGTTCATCTCTTTCCATTAGTGAGGTGTATATAGTTAAAGACCTCGCTGGTGTCTCAGTAAGTCTTCATAAAGCACTCCTTGATTTTCCGATTCCAGCTGCAGATGCCAGGGGTTCGAAATTGTCCTAATAGCAGAGTCTCGAAGTTGTATTTACATCTCATGAGACACTGTCTCAAGTGTTTTTAAATTTTTGTTTCAGACTCCAGTAAGTTTACCTATACATATCCAACCAAACCAAGCCGTAGTCAGTGGAGTTACACAGCCAGGTAACGCACGATTTAAGACAAATCTTTGCTTTTCAAAGAGAGCCTGTAGTTCTCGACTTCTGAACATCTTGACTTCTAAATTAATTCTGATGTTATTTAATGCCTAAATCTTTTTTTCCAGTCTTCTTTAAATCCTCTTGGACACTTGGAAAAATGAACATAATCACTGTTTGATCTCTTGTTCTTTGTTTCTTGTCAGCACCGCATTCGATTCTAGCCTTCTCAGTAACATTCAGAAGCTGTTCTCAGAGAGAATCGAGATCTTTAGTTCGGTGGAATTCTCCAAGGTCTCTGTATTAACGGGAATTGTTAAGATAGGATTAAAGGTAAGACTGACAGTCGGTGTTTCCAGCAGTATTTTAACGACATGCTTTCCTTTACGCAAACCGTTTTTACTTACTGGTGGACTTTAAGTGTTGTTTGATTTTTAAGACTCTTCTAGAGTGTGTGCGACTTCCGACGTTTGGAAAATATGGTTTACAACAGATCCAAGTTGACACGCACTACCTTGCTTTCTATTTTACAAACCGTTTTTGCTTACTGATGGACTTTAAGTGTTGTTTTATTTTAAGACTGTTCTGGAGTGTGTACGACTTCGGACGTTTGGAAAATATGGTTTACAGCAGATCCAAGTTGACACGCACTACCTGCAGATGTACTTATGGAGATTTGTATCCGATGAGAAGTAAGGGCAATTTGTATATATATGCCTGTCTCGTTTGAATTTAGAAACTGCCCAGAATATCGAAGCGTGAAATTCATTGGTTTGATACGCATTCCTCGTGGGAGACTTAAGAATTTTTCTCTGTCCTCAGCTCGTGACAATGGGCAAATTACGAATCACAATTTCCTTTAACCATTCATTCAGCTGGCATCTCTGTTTTTTTTCCCAGTCCGGTGGATTTAGCCTTGTTATCGAGCGACCCTACGATTTTCGCCAGCTGCCCTCACAATAATCTTTTTTATTTGTCATTTGAGCAAATGGAATTGCGCTTTTCTTAAATCTTAAGTTATCATCTCCCTTTAATAAAATATTAAGGAGCCTAATTATGAAACAACAGCTGTTTACCGCAATTTTCACTACTAACTACCTTAATGACTCTAAGAAGTGTCGGCGTTCGTGAGTGAAGAATTTCTAGATAACTTATTAGTTTGTTTTGTTTTTTAAATACAAGTTTGGTTCACTTCATGTTGGAAGAAGTGGTCAACAGTACCGTCAATAGATGTCTGTCACCAGAACTAATGGAACCCAGTGTGAGTATAAAATCGTCTTCCTCTGTTTCTTCAATGTCGTTGCGTCACATCGCAGTAAATTGCTGTAATTTTATTTGTGCCGCTGTGAAATTTTCCTCACCCCCCTTAAACTCTATAGTATTCTTGTGATCCCCCCCTCACTGGTAGTAAATTTTCTATAGTCTATAGGAGGGGGACGACTTATCCCCCTCCGGTCCCACTGAAAAGCATGTGATCCTCCCAAATCTTCCGACCACCCCAAGGTGATATATCACGACTAATCCCTAAGCTCTCTGGATTGTAACCCACAGGTGATTGAAGTGATCTGCGAAAGAGGGTGAGATGAGACGGAATGAAAGAATAAACTCAGTGCCTTACACCTTGTTGGAGAATTTGCAAATGCAGGACACTATTAGTCTGAAGATTGAAAGTTACTACACCATCAAATTCTTACTTCCTTCAATCGAACTCTCACCTGGCCCCGGTTGTCCGAAGGTTGGATAGCACTATCCTTTGGATAAAACTCTATCCCATGGATAACGCTATACATTTTGCTGTCACTTATCCGCTGGATAGCAATTTATTCGTTGGATAGCGTTATCCGCCCTTTATACAACTGGGCCCTGGAGGACTCCACATTGATTGGATAGAGAGAGCAAATCTAGTTACAGTCCTACGTATCATATGGACAAGAGTAACAAACGAGTCGAACATTCCCAGAATTAGACCAAAATGACATTTTAATTGCTATAAGGTTTTCAAGATTTCATCTTTTGTCCAAGACAAAGAGCTCAGGATGATTGAAGTCGTATCATAAATATTGTTGACAAAAATTGAGCAAATAAAAGTATTCTGAATAAGACTTCCAAGGGACACAATTGAAAAGTCAAAGAATAGTAAAATATGTGTTGTCAAGAATTTTGCAAAATGACTTCTACTTTCCATAATGAGCTGGCATGGCCAACAGTCTTTATTGCACAGTACTTTTCCTTTGACCTAAATCCTAGATAACTTGAATCTTGAACACGAGGTTGACACCAACAGCAAGGGGGAGACATTGTAGTGTAGGGGGGGGAGGAGGTTATTTAAGGTAATATGGTATTTGATAATCAACTACCAGCTACTAGTGGTTTGGCTTCTTGAACATACCAGAGTAAAATTACCCTGTGAAAGTGCAGTGTCTTGCACAGGGGCACACACAGTACCCTGGTGAGAGTCCCAATCCAGTTTCCAGCTTACTAGTAGCCAGCAGAACAGGTGTCATTTTTGAGTGTGTGCTCTGTATTTCCTTGGTCAAAATTGTGGCTGCCATCCTTGATTTTTATGAAGGGGTTGAATGGCTGCCATCTTTGATTTTCAGCAAGAGGTTGAATGATGGACACAATAAAGCAGTAGGGAGAGGGTGGAGCAATAGAAACTACATTTCTTTCTACCTTTCCCTGCCCCCCCCCCACCCCACCTCCACCTACTGTCTACTCTAACTCTACATAAAAAATGGCCAGTAAAAAATGATCATGCACTTGTTGTACAAAGTTATAAGACACCTGCACCATAAACTAGCAAACTAGCATAAAGTCACACATCTCTCTTAATGTAAAACATTTCTGTGCTTCAGAGTAAAGAAGGGACATTTTAGGGATTTTATTTAAAACGGTTGAAATACCAGTGGAGAAATACAACACTGAAGGTTACTGATCAACTGCTCTGACAGCAAATGATCTGAATTTGTGCTTCAGAGGACTTACACTTGGTAATTATAATAAATGAGATATAGCTTCACATCTCTCACAAATAAAACAGTCACTGCTTTGAATAATTTATGAGTGACAAAATACAGCATCCAACTAATGAGGCAGTCTGAAATAATACAATTAAGGTATTCACTAAATATTAAAAACAATCATCTTGAACTATATTATTTTTCAATCTCACTTTCAATTTCTTGCTAAGAATATCAGAAAGAAAACTAGCTTTCAGTAAAGGTCTTTCATCGTAGTAAAACAAATACCCTCCAGCATTCACAGAACAATGATTTACAAAGTGTGAAAGCTGAAAAAAATTTGCTCATTTTCACACAATGAAATCAGTTTAACTTGCACAGGGAATAAACAACAGGAGGACACTATCAAAATGATTGTCAAAGTATTAATTACATCTTGTCAGCCAGGGCTCGTTCATCCAAAACCTGAAACCAAGAAATTAAAGTCAAAAAGCATCTCGATAGGACTTTCATTTATGCATTTGAAGCTTGTGCTAAATAACCCTTTGACCCCTACCAGTGATAAGCATTTGACTTCTCCCAGTAGTATCACCCCTGAATCAAACATTAAATTCATGAGAATTAAAGGAAATGGTTGCAAAATTACAAAGCCCTTGAGTACCCAGCTAATTCTCCTTGTAAGTATCATAGCAAATGTATAGAGAATGGTGTGGAGATTTTAAAAGCTGATGTTACAAAATTACAAAGCCCTTGAGTACCCAGCTAATTCTCCTTGTAAGTATCATAGCAAATGTATAGAGAATGGTGTGGAGAATTTAAAAGCTGATGTTACAAAATTACAAAGCCCTTGAGTACCCAGCTAATTCTCCTTGTAAGTATCATAGCAAATGTATAGAGAATGGTGTGGAGAATTTAAAAGCTGATGTTACAAAATTACAAAGCCCTTGAGTACCAAGCTAATTCTCCTTGTAAGTATCATAGCAAATGTATAGAGAATGGTGTGGAGAATTTAAAAACTGATGTTAAGGTATAAAGGGTTAAGACAAAGTATTGTGGTATTACCTTTTTCAGGGTGCTGCCCATTTGAGCTGGTGATAAAGTCACAGTAACACCTGCATTTTTAAGAGCTTTTATCTAAAGTGAAACAATGATCACTGCAGTTAGAGCTAAATTGTAAATTGAACATAGGCCTAAATGACCATTTTGTGTGAATATCAATATCAATGAACAATCAGCTGAATTCTGTTGGTAGAGTTTGATGTCAATAATAATTATCATCACTATAAATACATGAAATATTTATATATTTGTACCTTAAGTTCAGCAGTTCCTTTACCCCCTGCAATAATTGCACCAGCATGACCTGTAAACAGTGCAAAGAAACAACATCAGTCAAGAAAGAAATTATCTCCAAAACAATCCTAGCAATTTTGATTCTGATTAATTTTTTGATGATCTGTCTACCATGTAATTGGCAAATGGTCCTGTTGATGTTCATATACAGTTTTGTGAGACTTAGGTGCCTTTGTTACCCATGTGCCAGTTAGGTGCTATATGATAAGTCCTTTCTCCTAACTGTTAACAAAATGTTTCTGATGTACTAACAAAGTTCTTATCAAAAAAAGTCGCAAACTATCTAATTCTCAAAATTTTTCATTAACCCATAAACTCCCAAAGGTGATTAACATGTAACTTTCCCCTACAATATTCAGCAAACTGGTTTTGAGAATACTCAAACCTGTCACATACAGTAGAAGTGGTTATCTTGACCTAATACCAAATTCTTGGAATTTATTTACAAGGAAATTTTTTACAGCTAGAGGGGAGAATTAACAACTAGATATTGGGAGCTAAAGGTTTAGTTCTTGTTAATATTTCTTTAAGACAAACTCAAACTCAAACTCACTGGTACAATTCAGGTGTCTAATTGAAGGCATCTAATTTCATATTGCCCTACTGTTGCAGTCTTAGCCAATTTTGTAATTACCGGTACATGACTAAGTATACCACAAACAATATACATGTATGATGCTGTCAAGGCAATGATATGCACTGAATAAGGGGGTAATTTTTCATTGCAAATGTCAGCTGTTTTAAGAAAGGATATAAGTCAAAAAATTCATCAAACCCACCATGCCTTATCCTTACGATGACATTTTCTCAGATTTCCCTGGAAACTTGAGGTCAAGAAACTGTGACCTAAAAACACGCTAACCTCAATAACTTTTGGAGCTATTGCATGCACTTTGAAGCCTTTTTGCAAACCTTTCTCCAAACAGTTGTAAACAGCTGTCTACTGAGTAGAGAGCAAAAAATGGCCAAAACATAACAACAAAAGACATAAGATCCTCCTCACCCATTCTCCTTCCAGGAGGTGCTGTTACTCCAGCAATAAATGACACTACAGGCTTGGCATTCTCCCCTTGATTATGCTGTAGAAGAAACTCGGCTGCTTTTTCCTCAGCACCTCCTCCAATCTCACCGATTAGGATAATACCTGTAATAAACCAAAATTATTTGTTTGGAGCAATTATAAATTCAGCGTCATATGATAAGCAGAATTATACACTCATTTTGATTGGTTCTTACCTATAAACAACATTTTTTTTATCATTTAGAATAAATAGATTCCATGGTACTGTGCCTCTGTACAGGGACAGATCACAGAATGTGATAAGAACATATGCAACACACTCAGCAGAGCCTTGTGTGCCACTTATTTGATCTTTAACTGAACAGATGCACTGTAACATGGAATCTTTGTCAATTTTAACACCTGAACCTAAATTCAGTAAGAAAGAGTAACTCATATGACATTGTTTATGTAATAGAAATTACTAATTCTTGGAATGTAAGAATCATTTATCAATCAATTCTAATTTTCAACAAACCCTAACCATAACCCTAACCTATCACATGTGTTTTGTTTACAAAAATTCTAGAGAGAATTGTGTACTCTTTTCAGTTTAATGAACATCATGGGAGAAGAGATAACAAGACAATGTATTATATGATTATGTGAAAAATGATGTTAATTAGCAAAGCAAATTGATACCTTCTGTCTCTGGGTCTTTTAAAAACACATCTAGGCAGTCCATAAAGTTTGTTCCATTAAAAGGATCTCCACCAATACCTGTGATTAACATATGGAAAATGAGCAAAACCTACCAAGGAGCTAATATTTCTGTTAATAGTGTAAAATAGCAGTGGGTAAATTACTGCAATCAGATGAAAATTCTAGACATACATGCAATGACATTTTATCAAAAAAGTCAAATGAATACAACAATTTTATCAATATCAGAAATCCATTTCAACAATTCTATATCCTAACAGAAATAACTGTGTTTCTTCTCACATATACCCTGGATGAGCCTTGATAATTCCCTAACTGAAGATGAAAATTCTAAAACCTTACAATTATTCCTACTTACCTACACACAGAGACTGTCCAAGGCCAACCTCTGTAGTCTGATGGACAGCTTCGTATGTTAGAGTTCCTGATCTTGAGACAATACCTGGAACAAATGCAGAGCAATTCCTCTGTTAGGATGTAACAAGAGGTAAGACAAAATTCATATCTAACTTGTACTTAACTATCTCCAATTACTTTACTTTTCATGAGACAAATCGGCTGATCATGCAACCACCCACTTGTTATTTAGCCTGTAAATGCATCACTGCTCTGTTACTACCCTAAAGCATATAAAGCATTCCACTCAATTTAATTTCACGTGCAGTGACGAAAATGAACAGTCATGTTGGTGAAAATTGGCACGTAAATTTCTACATTGAAAAGCCACACATACAGAAGAAGTAGAATGAAGAAGTTTAGTTTACTGACCTATTTTTCCAGGTTTGTGTATGTGACCCGGCATAATACCAATTTTACACTCTCCTGGCTGCCAAGCAATGGACAGCAAATCATATAAGTTGAAAGAAGGATAGAAATAGTTGTAACTAACTACAATGAAACACTATCAATAAAATAGATAATACTAGTAATTGGATTTTCCAAAACAGTGATTGTAAGTTTTGTACATAGGTATAAACATTTTCAACTTAAACAAAGACATTATCTTCTCCTCAAATTAAAGTTAATGTAATTACCTTGATTATTCCAGGGCAATTAGGACCAACCATTCTACATCTATCTTGCCGTTCTAGTGTGTGTTTGATTTTCACCATATCTTTTTGAGGTATTCCCTCTGTTATGCACACAATTAAACCAATTTCAGCTTCAATTGCTTCTAAAACAGCAGCTGCAGCAAATGGTGGTGGTACATACACTACAGTGGCATTTGCACCAGTTGCATCCTTGGCCTAAAAGAAAATTGTTTAAAGTTTAACATGAGAGTTTCCTGTAAAGTTCTGAAATCACAATCCTCTGACAGTTTAGAAGAAAATAGTTATAAATGCTTCAAAAGATGGTGGGGGGGGAGGGGGTGGGGGTGCAAACTAGCAAAGGGGCAAAACCTGCTACAAAACCTGCATAAATTATATCAATGACAAGCACACCTTTGGTGGCTATTTTGTCAAGAAAACCAGGGGGATTCCACAGGAGTAGCTATAATCCTAAAATATTACAGTGAGTACATATAGACTTTGGTAACAGCACTGACTACTTTTGACAACCCCCATGAAGTGTCTCAGGTCACCATCTTACCTCTTTCACACTATCAAATACAGAAAGCCCTAAGTGAGACTGACCACCTTTCCCTGGAGAAACACCTCCAACCATCTGTGTTCCATAAGCAATTGACTGTTCACTGTGGAAAGTTCCCTAGTAAGGTAAAGCAAAGCACAAGTTGCTAGATCAGTTTTAAGACCTGTTTCAAGAGAATTCAAATGGAGTCATGGAAAGAAGCAACAAAGAAAAGGACAAATACTTAGGAAGGAGATCAGAGAATTAAAAGTTAATCAAAGGCCACTATTTTCCAAACTTAATTCCGAGAAGAAAACATTCTAAATATTTTACATTATTGAGTTTACATGTTGTGCTTTAAAATGACTTCAGACTAAAATAATTTCACACTAGTTTGATTGTAACTTTCCTATTTTTTTGGACTATGGTAATGCATCAAGTGCAAAGGAAAATTGCAATTCAAACTGGCTCAAGATCATTTTGACCTGAATTTTTTTCAAAATTCAAACAATATCATCATCCATGGAATGTTTTAAGGTTTTAAAGTTTTTTTTTCAAAATGTCCAACTTCCTTCTGGATAATTGTTTTTCTCTATGCAGTCAAACTTTCTTATCACTATTAGTGACAGAGGGTAATGGTAAAATATTCCGATGACTAAGTGGTTCAAGAAGTTTGGAATTGGCTGTGGCTATCCATTTAGGAAACCAGATCAAAACTTAAACTTGCTTTTTTCTTATCGTTGACAGCCATGTGACCTGATAATATTATATTTCTTTATCAAATTATCTGGTTGAGTTTATCATACCTGTTTTCCAGTAAAGCCTTGACAAATAACTTTGGTGTGTTTACCAATCAAAAGATTATTCCTGGTACTGTCATAGTTGTGGCGAATTCCTATTTGTTCTAGGCTGACACCTGTATTGGTGAAGTATTATGAAATGAAGGCATCAGTAACATGTGCTATTTATCAATCATGCATGTTCCCAAATATTTATGAAGTCAAGTAAAAACCTTTCTTACTTACAGCCACATATTCCAAGAAGGATCAAACAGGAAAGAAAAGTAACAATGATTTTCATTCTGAATGTGGAGTTCAGAGAAGAACTCTACATAATCAGAAACTGGAAATAATTTTATTTCATTCTTCCATGACAAAGGGTACCTCAATGCCACTTTCTGCAAAAGCAGTAATAGAAGACATTGCCAAGGAAATGAGACTGTACATATCTTAATACAATGCAAAAGATATACAGATGTGAAGATTGCTTCTTTAAAAGTAAGTGTCATAATGAAAACATATCAATGTCAAGTTTCCCACAATTTCCATGAAAAACAATTTATGGGCATGAGATTTCTCAATGCTTCCAATAAGGAAAGGTGAGAAGATTAAGGAAGGGGAACGGTTGAACTAGTACGGCCAATAAACTACAACCGTTATCTGTACAATTTCTGTGTACTTTTGCAACACTATAGCTTATTCTCGGCAACTTTTCAAAACCAACCAGGTTGTTAATTGCATCTTTTTTTTAAGACTCGACGTCCATACAACCATAGCAAGTAAGTGCAAAGTATAGTTATAATGACAAATACTGAGCTGAAATTGTCTGCTATGAGAATTTCACCGTGACATTTGCAAGAGCTGCAGGCAGAAACAGACGTGTAAGACTGACAGGCCCTCGGCTAACAACACCTTTACAGCTATGCAAAATTATAAAGACTTCAGTGTATCTTTCAAGAAAGCAATGGCAATATAATAATATGGCTCACCAAATCGACGAAGTGCCACGCGAAACGCCATCTTGGAAAGACACCTGCCCGAAAGTCTATGCGAGCCAGAACGATCAAACTTGCAAAGAACTATGGGACGTGGCAAGTTCAGGCAGATAAAGCGCGGTTAGGTTTGATTGTGAGAATTGTGTTTATTTATGTTCGAGTGTTGTAATGGATTTTACTCCCGAAGAACTTGATCTCAGCTCCCCTTGCTTACTGGTGGAGAATTCTCAGTCTCAGGAAACCGAAACAATCTTTCGATCGGACAGTGCGTGTGATTTGGCGATTCTGAAACAGTTGACTCGATTGTCAACCAGTCGGACGGATCCTTCAGCGGGCATCTCTTGTGACCATCCGTCGTTTCCTCGAAATTGTGCCGCTATAAGTTGTTCTACTACTGGAGGAGAGGGTGTAAGAAGAGAGGAAGGTGAAAAAAGCCGGCAACCGGACGATCGCGGCCAACATGGACAAGGACGTGATAGCAGCGGAGGTAATGATAGAGGAGGTAGCGATGGTGGAGGAGGTGATGATAACGGGAGTAGGGATGGGGGCGATGAAGGTGGCGGAGGGGATGCCGGTGGGGGGGACGGTGGTGGTGGTGATGATAATGACAACGATGAAAATAACGAGCAAGATCCCAGTGCAAATGAGGAAGAATCCCCTCATCCAGACGATCCATCCTCTTCAAGTGATGCACTACCAGAGCTAATTCGCCCTCCAGAAGTTGCTACCCTCTCAGAACCACTGGTTCGAGTTGTGGTAACAGATTCAACACCTCCCAGACAACATGTTAGTGGGGAAGGAAGAGGAACTGTTCATGACTTTAGTGGAGACAATTACAGTGAGGCGTCAACTGGTGTTGTTGGTGAGGGGGCTGATGTTGCTTCTGACCTTAGTGAAGTATCTACAGCCCCTGTGGATGAGGAGAAGAAGTCAACATGCTCATCAAGCGTTGGTAAGAACACTGATTGCATACTTTCCTATTCCTCTCTGTATAGGTTTCAAACTAAAAATACAAGCAGTAACCTCCAATCTAAAACCAATCTAAAATCTCTGGGTCCTTTGAATTTGGACTTGTATCACCAATGGCTTTTGATGAGTATTTACATTACAATTGCAACTTACTTTGCTCAATACACAGGACATAAGTCTGATCATGGCTCAGCCATGAGCAGCAGCAGTTACCATGGAGATCTCAGCAACTTGTCTAGTGAAAGTGGCTCCCAAGTATCCCCAGAAGTGCGTAAACACCTTCCACAATTACTAAGGAAACAGTCAACCAGTGATACTAGCACTAGCAGTGCTGCGTCGAAAGAGGAGAAAGTGCATGCCACAGTTACTGGTTATACGCTGTGGTCAATGGAGGAAGAGCAAGAAGGTTGTTCTTCCCAAGAGGACATGTTTGCCTCTTCTCAAGGCCATCAGGAAGGGACAACAAGACCAAACCTTTCGGTTGACTTGAAGTTACCACAACACCAATCCACTCCAGTGGATGACAAAAACAGCAGAGAATCACATCCTAGTGAGCGATCACTGTACAAGCAGGTGTTCACTTCCAAGCAACGTACATCAACACCAGTTGAAGGTGGTGGTGGATTTTTCTGCACCCCTCCCTCTCAAGAAACACCAATTGACAATGTGGCTTTTCAAAGCTTGCAATTTTCTGGAGAGCCTAGTGTCAGGGTGTCTTCATCTTCATCATCAGATAAAGTGCATCCTTCACCTGATGCCTATAGCTCAGTTCAAGACTTACATCCATCCTCCCCAACAGCTGCTGCTGAAGAGCAAGTAGAAAAGAAAAGTAACAGGTAAAAAGAAGGAAGATCCAGATCACAGGGTTAGGGGGAACCTTTTCTCAAAAAAAAGAACCTGTTTCCCAAACTTAAACAAATAACCAAGGTGCACTCGTGGTTTGCAGAGGAAGTATGATAATTTTTTTAAAATAAAGACCAGAGATATGCAATTAAAAAATGGTGACCCACATGAGCAGTGATTAATTTCCTTCAATCTATAATCATAATAAATTATTTATAAGGGAGATGCAATGGCCTCATGGTTAGTGCACTGAAATCTTGGTCAACATATCTGGGTTTGAGACCAAGCCAGGTCATTGTGTTGTGTTCTTGGGATAAACTCTTTTATTTCACAGAACCTCTCTCTAACCCAGGAATATAAATGGGTACTGATAAATTGTCAGAGAAGCCTGATGAAATGCTGGAATGTAACTGTGCAATTTACTAATATCCTATCCAGGGGCTCTAGTCATACTTCTAGTAGCTTCATGCCAAGGAAACCAGGACAGGTTCTTTAGTATTATCAGTTGAGTTGGTAACATAAATTGGCCAGGTTCAAAGCTGATGGTGGCCAATTTAGGTTATCAACTCAGTTGATAACACTGAATTACCCTGTTACACTCTCTTACCAATGCAGCTATACATTTTTTGTAAGGAGCTTACCCCCTTTATTCTGGATAGGTTCTGGCTGGCCAGACAGCTTAGCTCAACTACAGCTGTTTTTTTGTCTAATGATACATGTGATTTACTATGGTGAAGTACCAGAAGCCATTTGAATTTCATATATCTTTTCATGAATGAAATTATTCATGGATAACACACAGCAATGTAGTTCTTGTTGTAAGTATTATATTTATGATAATTCATTTCTATTTAGGAAAGAGGGAACATATGAGAAAGGGTGTGAAGACAGACAGACTCAAAAATCCAAAAACATCAAAGAATCTGTAAAAAATGATGTGGAGAAGGAACAGTCAGAGATGTCAAAAGCAGCAGCAGAATTGTTGCAGTCATTTGATATGTCACAAAGCCAAGAAAGACATTTGGAAAAGCCAGCATCTCTAAGACTCAGAGAATCATTAGATGATGAAAGAGTTGAGTTACCTCTCTGGCAGCAAAAGCAACAGCAAGAGGCACTCCAGCAAGCCAGTGACACCAATGAAAAGAAGTCAAGTGACACTTCCTCAAAAGGTTCATCCAGTGAGGACTCATCTAAGGGTGAATCATCACCTCAACTGCAGCAGTGGCAGCCAGTTAGTAGTGCTTTGAGTAACAGCAGCCTAGGATCCACAGGTTCAAAAGGAAAATATACAGTGCTGCCACCAAATGGCTCTAAGGAGCAGTGTGTACCTTTCATAAGTGGTAGCTTTCTTGACAGTCCTAGGCATGAGCCACTAATTTCTGATTTACCAGTAGATCACCCTAAGCAGAGCTTACATGAAGAACAGTTGTCATTGTCTCCATCCTCACTAATAATACATCCCTTTGAACCAAGCAAAAGTAAGGCTGAAGGTACTGAAGAAAGCCCTGCTGTGCTGCCAGGTCCCACACAACCAGAGATGAGTGAGGATATGTTCTTTCCTGTAATAAACCAGGAAGGCAAGGAACAGAAAAGTATTTCAGGTATTTCATAATCTCTATCTTGCTGTATATTTAACAAATAGATCATGTGTTGCAGTGTGTCTGTTGGTAAAAACAAACAAGTGGCAGACAAGGCACAGCTGAGTGTGTTTCTGATATTCTTATCACATTTTTATGTCTCCTGTGATCTTTTCCTAATTATACAGACCAAGCATATCATGGAATCTATTTGTTTTATATGTCAAAAAAAGAAAAATGTTGAAATTGGTGATGTTAGCTATAACAGCTGTCCTCAAATAGATCATAAATAAGAACCAATCACAACACAAGTATAATTGAGCTTATCATATAAAATATTATATTTCTAATTCTCAAAGTCTATATACACCTGTGGTTACACGTTGAAATGCAGCTGGTGAAATTAGGATATTGGCTTCTATTAAGAGAGATGTAGAGAAAAACCCTTTGATCACAATTATTAGGAACAAACAACAAATGGAGACCACATGTGACACCAAGTTTGGAATTTACATAGGGGCCACTGTGGAGGCAGACAATTTCCATCCCTGCTTCCCAAAAAGGCATTGAATGTATGCACAAGAGAACTGTGGACCTTAAGTTGACAGACTAGATGTAGTTGCAAAATCAGTGAAACCATTGAATTGCCCAGTTCTGTTTGATTATTTTCCTTCCAGCTGTTATATATTTTAATTTGAAATTGATTTAGAGAACTTAGAGATATATCTTAATAACAACCCCAAGTGGAAAAAGCAGTGAATCCTCATCAAGTGTCTGAGATGGTGTGTCAAAATTGTACAAAGTTAAATCTAAATTACCCTGGTGAGTCAAAGCTGTTTCACGAATTTTTTTTTATCAGATGAATCTCCTGACCAGCCAATGGAAGAACAAAATATTCAAGAGGTCTTAGATTCTCAAGACATAGTGATGCCGTTCTCATTGCACCTGACTCAGTCGCAGTTGGTCATGGGAAGCCAGATGCCATCAGATACCAGCCAGGGACTGGAGGGGATTCAGGAGGTAAAACAACACAGAGAATGATAGTTTCTCCTTACAGTTTCACCCTTGATTCAAGTATTGAGGTCATGAGAATAAAGGAAATGATCACCAATTTAAAAAGCTTTTAATTGTCTATCGAATTCTCCTTGTCAGTACTATGGAAAATGTAAAGAGAGAATATAAATACGAATGTTAGAGTGTAAAGGGTTAAAATCCATTTGTATTACACGCTTGTCTGTAAGTTGACATTGTGAGGAGAAGTTTAATTTTAATCATTTCTTGGAGTTTAAACGTTGGGAAATGCTTGGTCAGAAAGGTGGAGGCAAATACTGGACCCCTTGGAACTTGTCCAATTTTTTTTTTTCAATCTTTCACAGGATGTGATTGTCAGTGAGGTGACAAATAACGTCACCGAGTGCAAACTGGCAGAAACAATTCAAGCTGAAGAGGCAAGTACTTTGACAAAACAAGACTCCGGCAGCCAGTCCATTTTGGCCCCTTTGGGAAGACAATTTCCTACAATGGCTCTTGCCCAAGATGATAATGACAAGGAACAGCTGACTATGAACGTTCCAACCAAAGCACCGGAGAATCTTGTGAGATCTACTGACGGCATCGACGAAATTCATCGAGACCAAGGTACCTACCCCTTTACGGATAGGGGCGATGTAATCCACCCTCCAGAGAAGACTGCACCTGTTGAAGAATCAGGGGGTGTCACTCAACCTGTGGAGCAGGAAGCGCCCGATGATCTTATACAAGAACAGGCAAGCATACCGGAGAAGGGAACTGAAATGATATTCTGGGAGAAAGACACTTCTGATGATCTTGAAAAAGAACAATCAAGCACAGCAGGCGTTCATGCAAGAAAACCGATAAAACCAACGCTCCCAGCAGCAATATTTTCAGAATCCTCGAGTGACTCTGGTACAAGTTTCCACTTTTCCTTACCAAGGGAGCCGCTAAGACCACTGACGTCTACCACTCCACCCCCCTTCAGACCCGTTAGTCCGGACACTCCAGACTCAGAGGAGAGGAGTAGCCGACGCAGTACTATCCCGGATGTGGCTCTTCCTGTGGTTAGAGAGACGCCAGGGATGTCTAGCCAAGGTATTTTTGAAATCTTTTACGTGGTGTGATTTCTCACCACCATGAGAGAGTCGGGACAATTGATCAAATGATCGGCAGATCCTATTACCCTACCATTACACGTTAGAGAAGGGGAAAGTGGAGTTACTCAAACTCACAGCAGTATTTTTCAATGAAAGTTATTACGGTGTAATCTTGTATGAACAAGAGCCTAAGTCATAGAAAATGCTTCTTCGGTGATGCGTCATTTATTACGATAGATACCGAGAGTGCGAAAGGAAACTCGCTGACTTCGATCGGGTTCAAAGTCGAATACAGTCAAGTTAGGGAAAAATACCACAGGCAGCCAAGACATTATTGTCTTGGTAGTCAATAGTTCCTGAAAGTCTTGAAGAACAAAAAAAAAGGTTTCAACTTCTCTTTTGATGTTGGGCATTAGGACGAAAAACATAATTTTCTTATCCTGTAACAAACCTG
This sequence comes from Pocillopora verrucosa, assembly GCF_036669915.1. Lineage (NCBI taxonomy): Eukaryota > Metazoa > Cnidaria > Anthozoa > Scleractinia > Pocilloporidae > Pocillopora > Pocillopora verrucosa. Next base: position 17,081,959 of record NC_089312.1, read on the forward strand.
ATGGACACAGGACTTGTAGTGGGGGGGGGAGAGGAGGGGCTAGGGAGATTGAGCTCACATATTTCCAGAGTAGCTTCAGAATTCTCCCAAAGGTCATGACTTTTTCAATGACATTAAGTCTTTTTTCTCCGTTCAGAGGTAGCCTTCCATTTCGAGCCCAGCCAACCTCGGGCTTCTACATCCACAGAGAGCTTAGACCGTCCTCACTCCAATGCCCCAGTACCCCCGCGATCAATATTTAGTCGCGCTCGAAAAGCCATCGCCAAAACTAATAAGAGAGGAATGAGAGAGGTCCAAAGCGACGACGATCCGTTTGCATTTACCGCCGAAGATGATGTACCAGAACCCGTGCGAAAAAAGCCAAAAAGAGGATCTCCTCGTGGGACGCGTGGAAAAGAGATTAGACCAAGAGCAGAGGTCAAAAATATCACGAGCACTAAAAGAGTTCGCGAAGAAAGGGAGGCTTCCTCTGAGAGCGAAGGATTAGAGGAAGCACTCTCAAAACGATTCAGAAGAGAGGATGATGAACTAAAACCTGACAAAGGCGAGGCGGTAAAGGCTACATCATCAGGTGCCGTACACTACAAGCAAATCATGCGCACATGCACTGTAACCACGGTAACGACTCAAGTGAAACGAAATGTAACTATGACCATCGTCGATGAGGAATCAGGAGAAGTTGTGCAGGTTTTCACCTTTGAAGAAGATGGGGAACCGAAAGTGGAGAGCCAAGAGGAGGAGAAGGAGGAAGTCACTAAATTTGTGGAGACTTCCAACGTCGACGGGTCTCGTGTAACAGTTACTGCGAAGACACCGAAACAAGATGAGCTTCAGCAACAAAACAGAAGTTCTCCGCGAAGGAAAAGTAGTAAATCACCAGCTTCTAAACAAGCAACGCGCGCTTCTGGTAAAACGCAGGCCTTGGTAACCTCCGGTCAGGGTGATTCTGATAGAAGCTCGGAAGATGGAAGTAAAGGACAAGATGAAAACCAACATACTAGGGGTGAACCCACAGAAATCCCTTCGATCTCAAGGCAGGATACCGAACCAATTTTAGAGAAGGAGTCAAATCACAAACGCTCCTCATCGAGTGACTCCTCTTTGACTCCTGGAACCCGCGTGTTAGCGAAGTGGTTGGACGGTTACTTCTATCCAGGAATAATCACTGCAAAGCAGTACAAAAACGGACGATACTCGGTAACCTTTGACGACGGCGACAAACGAAGGATTCCACGTGAAAACCTTATCATCAAGGATTTATTGCCGGTTGGGCAGAGTGTCATGGCTCAAGGGGATCTTGTAGATGACTTCTATGAAGAAGGGGTGATCGTGGGACATTATCGAGATCGAAACGCACGCGGTTACGAAATACAGACCCAGAATGGTGCAATACGCCGGTACCCACGGAGTAGAATTATTTTATCGGAACAGCAAGCCGTAGCTGTTTTATCCAGTGATAGTTCGTTTAGCGTCACAAGTGGTTCCAGTGTCAGTATTGGAGCACATAGCTTGAGGCGAGCAGGGAGCAGTAACGTTAGCCTACACGATGTCTCCAAGTCGGGTGGCATAGATGCTAAGGACACCTCACGAGACACTAGCTCTAAAGACACGAGCCCGAATGACGAAAGAACGCAGGAAAAAAATGCTGATCGCGCCTCACCACGCGTTGGCCCAAGACGTTCAAAAGTGGCGTCCGCCGACATGGATATCACGCCTAAGTCTACACATAAGTCGTCACATAAGATCAAAGCACAGGCTAGACGTGCGGGACATAGGATTGGTGAGAGCGAGTCGAGTTCAGATGAGCAGCATGGTAAAGCTGGCGGCAAACGACGATATGTTAGGAGAGGGTTGTCATCCACGTATGGTCCCAAATCACCTGCGAGGCCCGTTGGCACGATACCGGCTCAACCTGTGAGAGGACGCACGCCGCGTAAACAGATAAGCGACAGAGAGGACACTGTCGAAGCACCACATCTACCAAGAAACAGGAATACTTTTGCTGGTTTAGCCTTTCTAGTGACAGGCGTGACCAGAGACAAGGATGAGCCTGAAGAGACGGACAGTGAATCGGAGAGAATTGACTTTAATCGCCATCACTTGAAACGTCAGATCGAGGCTGGTGGTGGCGTCGTGCTGTCCTCGTTTCCTCAATCACAGATTTCTGGCGCAGAGTGCTTCTTGATATCCCACACACACCAACGGACACAAAAATATTTCCAATCCCTCGCTTCTGGAATTCCGTGTGTTTCACACATGTGGATAAACGATTGTTGCGCTTGTGATAAGCGTTTGGACTACAAGAAGTACTTGCTCCCTGCTGGAGAAAGCCTAGAGGCCGGGGAAATTGTAGAATGCCGGCCGAGAAGAAACATTTTGGGCGACATGCGAGTAAGTGATATTATTCTCATAATACCCGTGCATCAGTCCAATTTTTGTAGAAAAATAACGCCTACAAGGCAGGCGTAAATAGGGGAGGGAAAAGAAAGGGAAAATCGGAGAAGGGGGAAGTAGAACGAGGACTTCGTGGCTCGTACTTTTAGTGTCTTTCCCCTTCCTCTTTGCGCCTGCCGTGCAGGTAACGGGAAATTGCGTTACCCATTTACATTAAACCAGGAAAATATTGAAGCTCAAGAATCCATGAGGGGCTGGTAAGATCATGCATGCTTCCACAACCATGAAAACGCATAGCTATCTGTATGTGACTCATGAAGGTAATTATTTCATCACCTTGAACTTTTAAAAAGAAAAAATTCCTCTTTCTCTGTGTTCACTCCTTTGGAAAATCGGCTGTAAGGGCAGGTTGTCTTTGGATAACGATGTACATGTAGCCCCTTTGATTTTTATTGTCCTTACCCATTCAGAGTTCTTCCTAAAGGTCTAAAAACTTGTTTCGGTGCTATTTAGAGAATTATGTTCAAGGAAAAGGGAGTTCTTTAAAGTTGCCTAACCATGCATCTCCTAATATTCTCTCATTATTCGGTTTTGTCATTCACAAGGTCTATCTTCACGGGAGCCAGCAGTTCAAGGACACTTGGTCCAGCGTGTTGCTGGCTGCGGGATGTAGGATGGTCGCCAAGCTTCCAGGCCGCGTTGATTACGAATGCGATGTTATCATCTGCGAGGATCACAAGCTTCCTGCGAGTGTCAAACACGCCGCTAATCTGCTTGCGATTCCTATTGTGTCACTGGAATGGCTTCTACAAACACTCATCAACGGTCGACAGGTTCCTTTTGATGGTCACCCGAAGTATGATTATCGGTGTAAGAATTCGTGACCTTGGTCAGAACGCGTGACTAAGCAAGATGTAACCAACCTGAGACTGCCTGTCAGCATGTGAGAGGCGGTACTGCGACGTGTTTTCTTTGGAAGTGTCTCTAACCGTAACTATGGCAAGGTAACAGAAGTGAGTTGACTTTGAAATTACCTATCGATTTTCAGTATTCGTGTGATATCCAAACCTCATAGATCGAACTCGGTAATATCGGTAATATGTCAATATCGACCCACTTTTGAAACGGTCGGCCTGCCATTCGTACCAATTTAGATGGCAATCGAATTTGCTATGGTGTTTAAAAGATGGAAACATGTGGGTCGCATGTAAAGATAGATTGGGAATGTGTGGCAATTGAAACAAAAGCAAATGATACTTGACTCTGAGAGGGTTTCAATTGTTCTGGAAATTTAATTTCCGTTAAATAATAGTCTAAATCAGTGTTCTCCCTTGTTTTAAGCATTATATGTAAAATAAATTTTCAAACCGGTAAAGGAATCCTTCTACCTGTTGAATTTTTAAGAATTCCAAGCAATTTTAAACGGTATTAAGAGGTACTACAGGCGGTAAATTTTACCGGTTACTGTCTGAAAAGGAGAACACCGAGTCTAAACCATGCTTTCTTGAAATTTTGACCACTATACTGTTTTAATGTTTGTAAAATATGATTTTAGCAAGACTAAGTCATAGTAGTAATATCACCAGATCAAATTATTCTCAGATTTTAGCATTAATGAAATATTACCTACGGTACTAATTGAAATACTTTTTGTCGTCAGGGCAAGAGAAAAATAAATTTTAGCGATAATTATTACAAATGGTAGAGTAAATCTCATTTTCTAGTTATGCAATAAATTCACTCTTTTTGCTATATTATTTTTAAAATATGTTTTCTGTTTCTTTTGAGATTTTAATAATTTTATCGAGCTTACAGTCCTTAAAAAACAGTCTAATTAGTTTTTATAGTTTTAATGTTTTTTTTCCTTCGCTGTTCTTCGTCGGCATAGTTCTAATACCTTTTTTTTAATAGAAAACTTTTGATAGATTATATTAATTTTTACTTTTTAAAGTATAGTTTCTGGGCGCCGAGAGTGACACTGAAATAATAAACACGTTTCAAATAAAGATATTATGGTCTGGTTTGAAAGTGATAGAGAATTAAAAATTATGGAAAACGCAATAAAAAAGGGCCTGCTTTTGGCCTTGTGCGAAAACGAACATGTCAGTTCTGTAAAAAAGAAAGTTCGAAAAAAAGATGTGGAATAAAGATTCACAGAACCTAACTTGAGTCGTGTTTATTCCTTGTCTTTGTCTTCAGCCCTTTAACTCCCATGAGTGACCAAGACAGAATTTCTCCTCAACATATCTATACAATATCAACCAGATAAGTAATGAGAATAAAGAAAAATATCAATTTAGGGATAATTGGTTGATCCAATACTAAATTCTCTGAACTAGCATTCTAAGAATTGTATGGTTGACAGTAAGGAGAATTACAAATTTGATCTGGGAGTTAAAGGGTTAAACCAAATTTTCTAGGCTATTATGGAGGGTGTCTGGTAGAGGAAACATTTTGGCCATAAAACTTGCAAAATTCGCCACAAACTGGCGTTTGTTCGGCATTTTCCCCTAATGAAACTTCTTAATCTGAGCGGTTTTGTGACAGAGTACCCTTCTTGTTGGTTCAATAAATTTGCCATTTAGAGTAAATCCAAGAGCCTATCAGATTGCGAAGATCATCAGTGATTTCAGAATAGATATAAAAGGGTACTGTAAAGAGGTTTTCCTCATCGCGCCTTGGTAGAGTCTTATGCTCGGAAAGAGCATAGCTTTGATAACTTATACAGGTTAGGATATCAAATGTTATGCTCAACAACGATTTGCTGTTCCGACGATTTCCGAAGATCTACGGAAACGAACCGAAAGGTCCCAACGTCGCTGCAAAAGGATGACTAAAATGTCAATTTGTGGAGAGTTGGAGAAATCAGTCAGATGTAGCTACGTTCTTTTTTTGCGACCATCTGACCTTTTATTTTACTTCACGTATGAATTAAGGTTCTCCTACAGACATGATTAAAAAATGCTAGCTTTAATAATGGACACAGCCTTATTACTAGTGACACAAATATTGACATCTGCTGACGTATATTTCATCTCAAGTCTAGGCAACGGAAATTTGAATGGAAATCCAACTGTTTTACTCGAGTTGATTACTGTGTCCTGTACCGGCTGAAAAGCTTTCATTTGACTAGGGAAACTTGGAACACTTTCGTGAACGTAGATTAACTTCAAAAGTGAGACGCCTTTATTACCGCCAAAAATAGTTCGGCACTACGAAATTTCATTTGCAACAAGGGCAAGGTAAAAGTAATTATTTCTTTCTTTAATAGGTCTGAACCAAAAGTGATTGCGGATACCAGAGGAACTTGACATACAAATCAAATCTAATTTATTTTCCATGATGACAGAATTGTCAAGCTTAGGCTAATGTACACCGTAAAAATACATTTGAACGCAACTAAACTCTTTGGTTTTCTTTATCATTTCAATTAAAGCTGTTTTTGTTCTCTCGCTCTCTCTCTCTGTATCAAATGAATTGAGAGAGAGTTTTTAAAAATAGCTAGACACATATAACTACAAGTATGGCAACAGTATAGTTTCTTTTCTTTACAAGACACGGTTCGTAATGTTGTTTTCGACGGCTCCATCTACACCCCTTTTGCAACTCACTATCTTGAGAATTTCTATTCGAAATGTTCTGTTCAGAATTCCATAAATAACAGAATTTATGGCACTAGAACTGAATACCAGAAAAGCCCAGAGGGTTTGGGGGAAACGCTGGTCTGAAACAGCGGGATAAGCTAGCTTGACGTAAGAAATACTGTATGCCGGGAGCCAACAACAGAAATACCCTGCTATCAGACCTAGAATGATCTTGCTAATCTTTATATCTTCCAATGCATGGGCACTTCTTTGCAAACTTCCAGTGCGAAGCGAGCGTAAAGCTACAGTATTGTGTCTACGAACGCACACCAAAACCCGCCAGTAAGAAACAAATAGGGTTGCCATAGGGGTAAGTGAAAAAACAACCATTGTTATTGTATTCCAAGCATTCTTAAAATTGTGATCTGTTAAGCTAATGTGGCAGATAGTCTTGCCGGGGTCGAAGACGAAAACTGGCCATTTCAGGATGGCAAAAATACTTACGTAAATCACGCAAACTAGCCATACAAATACGATCATTCTAAGAGATCTTTTGCGTGTAAAGATTCTACGATAAACGACAGGTTTTGTAACGTTTAGGTAGCGGTTTACTGCAATCAGGGCCATGGTTTCTTGCGAAACAAACGCCAACACGAAGAAAGCGAATCCCTGGAGCTGACAAGCTAACTCGCCAAACATCCACCGTCCCAGAATGAAAACTCCTATCGAGAACGGCATACAAAGAACGGCCATAAGTATATCACCCAAAGCCAGAGATGAAATTAATAAATTCGTTGTATTTTGTCGAAGGCGGCAGTTTCTTCGGATAGCCCAGTATAAGATTGCGTTTCCAGCAAGCGCAAATAAATTTATAAAAAGGATGGCTGTGGATTCGATGACCTTGAGCGCGGTGCTGCGGGACGTCAGGGCAGTTTGTTGTCTGCTAGGGGTCGGAATCGTAAAGTTAGTCATCTTGGATTTGCTTGATTTTCTCTTGTGATGTTGTTATGGCGCCGTTTTCGTTGCAATTAGGTACTCTTCTTCCTCCTGCATCTTATGTTAGTCTATCCAGGCATCTGTCTCTTTTTAAGTCCATTCGTCGAGTCGGAGAAATCCAAATACATTAAAACCTCAAGGACTTAATTAAACCACCACGGAAATTGCCATTCCGAATCGTCATCTGTTTCCTCCCTAGAACTAAGAGCACTCGCAGAGAGCAAACTCCTGGTAGTGATTTTTATACTTTGTGACTTGAATATAGAGCAATTTTTTACTGAAAATTTACCCTGGAACCTCTAGGAGTGATTGGTTTCTTATCTCTCCTTACAGCATCATTGACGAGTCAAGCATTGAGATCATGAGAATAAAGGAAATGATCACTCTTTAGCGCTCTTAGTTCAGCGAACAAATTCTCCATGTCAGTACCATTGGTCATGTATAGTGACTAGTGTGAAGAATATCTAATCTAATCTTTGGGTGTCAAGGATTGTAAGTGATCTGGAGTTTCCTTCTCTTCACTACGCTCTTTGATTGATTTGGAACGTTTCAACCAACCAGAATAAAAAAACCAACTGCTCCTTGGCCATACGTTTGCATGTTCTCCTATAAGTTTCTGGATATTTTTCTGGGTTATTTTGTTTTTCTGATCAGCAGACTGAATATGAATATTGCTTTGGTGAAAACTTTTCGAAAAAAAAAATGCTTTGCAAGTGATTGAACAAATTGTTAAATTAACAAAGCGAGGCAGAAAGCTTCAAGTAACTCAGGAAGCTGGATATCACCCTGTCAACTAAACCATCGCAAATGTTTGCAAACTCAAAGGCAAAACCCTTAATTTTTCACAAACGAGAGTACTTGGAGTCTCGCCAATCAGATTGCACCCAACAATGTTGCTACGTTGTGCATAAAGGTAATACTTTGCGCTGGTTTCTATAGTGACCGAATAAGGCCCGAATCCTCGTTCCCAGGCAATTCCCGACTTTCAAATGGTGGTAGGAGAGCCCAAAGCCATCTAAGGCAAGTTTTGGCTAAGGAGTAACTTCTATTTTTTTTGTTCCGTAAATGCCCCCACCATTTTCAACTGCGGTTAAAGTGTTTAAATCAAAAGCTGCCATAAAAATAACTATACGTTCACAAGCTCGCTCCAGTACAATGAACCAGACATAAACTTTACATTTTACTTCTACTCGTATGAAGATATTCTTTAAATATTTGTGTGCATGTATTTACATTCTTTAATTCTCACGTTTTCTTCCTTTGCCACCTGAGTAGTGGAAGTAGAGGGTTTGCAAATACACGATAAAATAGAGGGTAAACCCATGACGGTTTCGAGGACGGTTTCGAAAACAGAGAGACTGTTCATCAAGGAACTCTGTGTTCCACAGATAATGAACCAAAGCTGAGTTCCTTATGTCTCCATTTTCAAACCGAGGCTGTCTGCTGATTCTTTGAGAAAATGAGTTTCCGGCCTCGCAACGCAACGGAAATTTTGGGGTAACTCGGGGTTAGCCTATATGTCAGATCTTTCCCGACCCTGGTACCTAGAGGTCTCATTTTCAGTTCTCTCTTTCCCGGCCCTGGTACCTAGAGGTCTCGTTTTCAGTCCTCTCTCTTCCGACTTCTGATAGCTAGAGGTCTCGATTCAGTCCACTCTCTTCCAACCCTGGTGCCCAGAGGTCTAATTTTCAGTCCTATCTCTTCCCATTCTGGTACCTAGAAGTCTAATTTTCAGTTCTTTCTCTTCCCACTCTACTTCTTTGAAGTAACTTTCTCTTTGTTGCTGTTTTTGTTGTTGTTGTGTTGTTATTGTGCGCGTTTTTATTTCCACCAAAAATTTCGATCCGTTTCCTTGATATCGTTGTATCCCATGCAGAGTTTCCTTTACCAAAGGAACTTACATCAGCTGGCGGCGTTCACATCCACAACTGATTCCCAACGTTATGCTTGACCTCTGTTTTAAGTTCATCATTCAAAAACACCCCTTAACATCGTCCATGCCACTGAACTCTTTCCAGTCAATTATGCAAATCTACAGACGTTCAAATACTATTACACAAAGCCTTGGCACACAACTGTCGACCTTCCGTTGTCTTCATGTTACACAACCCCAAAAGTACATCGGGTGTGTTTTGAAGACTAGGTGATAATTCCAATATTTCCTTTACCTGAAATGGTATAAGTATGCTAGTTATGTTACCATTCGACCCCAACGAGTGACTAACATCTAACTTCTCCTTACAATATCACCCACAAATCACACATTAAGGTCATGACGATAAAGGAAATAAGCAACCAACTAAAGAAGCTTCTGATTGTTAAACAAATACTCCCTGTCAACAACTTAAGAAATTTATAGAGAACAGAATAGAGAATATTTATACCGATGTTAGGGTGTAAAGGGTCAAAAAACGAGTCATTCTTTAAGGGGATGTGAACAAGCCAGAGATAAACCAGTATACTCCAAATAGTGACATTCAATTTTTTTCTAAACTCATGAGCTTTCCCAAGGTTTTGCTGAATAAATCTTTAAAAGAAACTGCATAAACTGCCAGTTTATGCAGTTTCTTTTAAAGATTTATTTATAGTATAAATTGCTTTATAGGAAATCAAAAAGTGTAAGTACTCTGTTTAACATATTGTCCTGCAAGTACTGTATAAAAAGTTACTTGAGGCGTTATTATGAAACTTTAATCCTTCTCTAAGTGTTGAAGGTTAAGAAAGGCTTGAACGAAAGGGATGAAAGAATGAGAAGTGGTCCTTGACCCACAATTTTGACTAAAAAAATTAAAACTACATGTACCTACCAAATCTTCTGGAAGACAGGCTGATAGGGGCCCAACGATGGTTCCAATACTGGCGACAGCTTGTTGAAGGAAGGACACCAATAGTGCTGGCACTGGTCCAACCTCGGTGGTTTTAACGGTGGCAATAAAATCCTCACAAAAGCGAACTAATCAATAGATCGAAATAGAGGTCAATATCTTAACTTTCGGAACTCGGCACAATGTGATGTTTACTGGTAAAAAAATACAGATAAAACGTGATAATCTTCGCAGTCATGTCATTACAATCAAACGCTGTCTACGTTTCAAAATAAACGTACCAAGAGTCTGTTGGACGCGTGATGAAGACGTGGAATTGAAGAGAGAGGGAAAACTGTCCAACCTCTGTATTTTAGCTGGGCTTTAAAAAAGAAAGAAAGAAAGAAATCAAACTAGTTGAACTAAATTAAGAGACCTTGACTTGATATTTGAATAGCCAGTTAATAAGGAACAATACACCTCAGTCTTGTTCACATTTCTTACCGCTCGATTTCGCTATCAGTTAAATCTCCTTTCGACAGTGTATGTTCTATGGTCATTCCCAAACACACAGCGTGTGCCATAAGCCGAGCGATAGCCCAACCCTGGAGGGAAGAAAATGCACGTCTGTGTCATTAATCAAGTTTAAGGTCAAATTGGCCCAATATCGACCAGACTTACCAATGCAGCATTCATTAACGTTTTCTTTTGGCCAACCGGGAGAAGCGTAAGCTGAGCGTTAGCCGTCACTTTAATACAAGTGGCATAAAGGAGCTCTGCCTCGAACACCTTTACTTTACGTGACTTCTGCAAGCCTCATGTTTCTCCCGAGAGGAAACATCTACGACTGTTACGCATTTTAAGGTCACGGTCTTTTTTTCCGTTCTAATAGACCTCGATTTCTCCTCTGTTCTCAATGAAGAGAGAAACCAAACATGCTTGATCAATATCGCGGAACAAAGGGGAACAAAGCGGGTAATATAGGCCCATATGTATGTGTGCTGATTGGATATGAGAATACACCAGTGTCCAAACAATTAGGAAAAACCGATATAAACAACTGTACCTTTGGGTCTTCTAATATTGTTTCAGCTTCTGCGTGATTCATAACCATTGGCATAACTTTTTCAAGAAAGCAAGGCACTAAGCTTTCAGAGTCAAACGTTAAAAGACAACTGGCCAAGTCCGCTAATAAACAATAACGAAAAAAAAGACAGTTTGGACAATGCAACACTATTTCAATATACATTTCAAATATAACATTTTAATTTTCATAACGAATACAGAAATAAAAATTGCGTAAACGAAGAGGAGTTTAACGGGGTAGGGGTGAAAGAAAGCTAAACGAGACCGAAAACTGCACATGTGAGTGAATTTTCCTTCTCGAGAGACATCATCAGACAACTCAAGGAGTAGGAAAAAAAAGACAAAGAATGGAAATTTAAGCTAATTACACCCGAACAAATCTCGTCCAATTTTCACTTAAACAAGGGCAGGGAAGGGAGAGGCGCCCAGGGAAGGATTTCTTCTGCAGTAGTCTGCAAAAGAAATTACGCCTTCGGCTCACTGACAACCTCCAATGTAAACTGGACGTTACTGAACTAAATGTAATAACTGACCTGCCAGTAAGATATCTTCATGTCGGTTGCACTTCAACACCTCCTGATTCAGAGAGAAATGAAAACGATTGGTTGTGATGCTAAGACTGAATTCCCCATATAGGCCTTCATCCAAAAGCGATTTCTCCATGATATTTTATGAATCAGGTTTAAGGCCTTTAACGTATGCTATATGCACACGTGTGTTGCGACACTGGATTGGACTTAGAGATCTTCCTGAGGTTATCAAAACAAGACCTTTGATAGACTTAGCCCTTAAACTCCCAAGATCTGATTGGAAATTAGTAACGCGAATTTGGTGTTAGATCAAGAACACAACTTCTACCTGATAAGAGCGAGTATTCTCATCACCTGTTTCCTGGATAATGACTGGATGTTATAGAGGGGAGGTTACATGTTAATCACTTCTGGGAGATAAGAGTTGCAGGGAGAGATTGCAAACCATCAGTGAAGAGTCGGCAATGTACGAGAGAGAAAATTAAACTTAATTCATTGAACAACAGATTCGCACTGAACCGATCGTGACAAGAGCGCGCTAACCTGGACTATAGAGTAAATGAACCACTCATTTCCTCCCGTAATTAACAAATGTCTGAACTGTTCAAGTGTCTTACTACTCAGCTGACGCGCTTTGACAACGCTTGAAAACAATGATGCGAGGGTCTGTAGAGAAACCAGACAAGGAAAACATGAAAACATATGGTGCAAAATAACTTAACAAACCAATCAGAAAGAGCTTTATGCCATAACTAAATCATCATCATCAATTCACATCCTCATCTTTACTTTCATCTACCAATGAAATAGATTTCTCCTGAGGTATTTTCTCCGTACTAGTATCTAGTTTCACAAACTGTTTCAGTAAGCTTTGACCAGAGTGACCCAAGACTTATCTTTATCTACAACCTTACCTTTGACACAGGCTTGCCTTTAGATATCGGGTTGTCAATCTCCCACGTGTTGTCTGCAGAGTAAACAGACACAGACGGTTGAAATGGCTCAAAGAGTTGACTTTGAAAAAATTAAATTATCAGGATTTACAACAAATGGAGAAATTACCCACACTGGATAAGTTGTAAGTTGTTACCTTTACCCTCAACACTGGATGACATCGTCTTCATAACTTCACACAACATCGCGCACCTGTAAAACAAGACAATTGTGTAAAATGACTTCTTGTTCTTCTTGATGTTAATTTTGTTATTTAGCGTTGTTCTTTCAACGAAGAGACGAGCCACAAATTGGACTCAGCCTCACCTCAGCAATTCCATTTGAAAATAATAAGGTAACACAAAAACCGTTTAGTGTCTGATTAATCCGGTCTGAAAATTTCCAAAAAGAAAAAATGCGCATTCACGAGTTATCGGAAACAGCGTCACATCCATAAACGACCTCGTTTGTTCCTACAACAATTACTTCATGATAAAATAATTTACCTTTCTACAAATCCTTGGGAAAACCCTCTTGGATTCACAGGCTTTACAAGGAATCCGACTAGCCTACAAAAAGTATAATAGAAAAATTACTAAAGCAGTTAGTTGAATTTCAGTTTGGGTCTACATTGACTTGCTTATACATGTAAAAGGGTGGTTTTACGAAAACTGCCTTTAAACTGAGCGTAAGTGACATTTGTCATAGGTATTATTTTCTTTGAGTTGATTTTCCAGGACTGCACATCACTGAACCACAAATGGAACGAGTGATTCAAGTTTAAAGATTGTTGGTACATGTATAATGGTTTTACCGCATAGGATGCTTTCTTTCTTCCGCAGTCAGGGTGTGAATGTGCCCACAGCTCCATGAACAAGCACAAACCGCCAGTGCGGGTGCTTCGTACTTGAGAAGTTCACACAATTTCTGAAAAAAATAATGATGAACACAACAATACAATGGAGTTAAGAATCCTGAGAGCTATGTTTCATCAGAGGATTCAGAGAAGACCCTTAATCAGAACAACTGAAAATCGCTAACTTATAAGACAAACCATATCCGTTCACAGGTTATTGTCCTCAGAAATGATTAAAGGAGCTAGACAAAACGTGGCTCCCAAAAGATATGAACATTTAACAGTTATTTCACAATTGAGGCGAGCAACACAAATTGGAGAACTTCATTATAATGCTAAAGACAAATAAATGTAATTCCCTTCTTGGTAACAGATAAGTTTTCAAGTAATTGTTGAAAGCAATCCACGATTGTACTGTGTTCTCTGATTAGTTTAGAAAACTCACGCCGCCCTCTCGACCGATCAGATGCAAAACTAAAACCAATCGTGCGTTGGTCACTACATGTCTACATGTACTTTGAGTTCTCATTGGCTTCTGGTATTGTTTTCCTTTGCTCTGAATGACCATTGTGGTTATTTTGCTTTAGGAATTTCGACACTCAGTTGAAAACAGCTCCAGTATGATTTGTCTGTCTTAGTTTCCATTTGCCTCTCCCTTTTTTTCCTCTTTTTAAGTTTTCCTTTCAGAAATGTCTACTTTCTTTACGTTATTCGACAGTAACTAGTAAGGGGTTGCAACCTGAGATATCTACAATTTCTATGAGCAAATCAACACATCAGCTCCCAGAGCTTATTTACATGTAACCTCTCCTTGTAATATCATACATCATCCAACGAAAAGGAAAAGAAAATTCACAATCTGATCATACAGTTAGAGCAGATTCTCTTGCTAAAACACCATCTTGTCCAGTAAGAACGTTTCACTGCAAGAAGGAAAAATTAGTAAGCAGATTTTGGAAGTTTTTGGGTTAAGACAGATTACCTGTAGATGATCAGGAGGAACTGCTTTTGACTCCCACTGCGATGCTTTCAGCACATCATGTAGGGCACTGGATACGTTCGTACAATGTTCATCCCAATTAGCTTGACTGAGAAAAATATACATCAAAAATGAAATATACGTAAGCAGGGTGACGTGTCAAGTTACATAGTAACTTCGTCCAATCCTGTACGAAAGCGCATAACTTCTACCTGTATAATTTATGTGGACTTTATGTGACAGTTTAAATAATGAAATGACTTTCTGCTCTTCACTTTTCTCAGACAACGTGCAGTCCCTTCTTTACGAAGAAGTCCCCGTGCGATTAAAAAGAAACATCAGTGAAAAAAAAAAGATGTTAGTGCGTCGCGCGGAACTTTGGGAGTTAATGCACCTAGGAAGGCTGCTAATACGTACTCTGCACCTTTCCGAAAGTCAGCTGCAATTGGTTTTCACCGTCAGCAAATGAAATCAAAAGAGAAAAGGCAACTTGTCAAACTTTCACCGAGACGCTAAGAGGTGCATACATGCGTGTGAGCCAAAATATCTCAAAGAACATAAAGTCTCTTCAAACCTGGGCAAGTTGTTACTTTTAAAGTCAGAGTAAATTTTTCAATATCCTGGACGCCATCTTTTTCTGGAGACACCTTCCCAGATTAACCTTATATACTCTAACGACATCCATACCCATAGCTGTACTCAGAGTGTGGTCTCACTATTAACTGCACGGTGAAAATATTCTCATTACGATGATAAAAAGTCTGAGCGACCCATGTTTGAGAAAAATGGCGCAATTTTCAAACGAGCGTCAAAAGTAATCCAAGATTGCAATGGTTTTATTTCACTACCCTTTGTAATTAGTGACTTTCATCTACCAACAATTAATTCACACAACCATGCAAATGCAAACTAAACCAATCTCAACTACTTAACCTGCTGGTTACAACGGTTAAGGCAGCTAGCTGGGTTCTCTTAGGAATTCTTACCGCTTCATTGTGACACTAAAGTTTTTTTTTGACAAGTCTAATCAGGTGTGTAAACCACAAGACTGAATTAATTGACTTTAATCGACGAATACTTAATCACAAACTTCTAACAGTGACAGAACAAAACGGGACGGCCACGCTTAGTAAAACACAACGAGTACATAACGAGTCCAAGTTCCAACATGGCGGTTCTCTCGTGCAGTCGAGCACGTTTTTTAACATGTCTCTGCACATGTGCCGCACGCACACCGCAGGTTAATAGGATTGCGGTCTAAACTACTAGTCACCAGATTCCACATCAGGAGTTTCAATAAAAGGCAGTTACTAGCGATCTACCACCGCCTTTAACACTTTAACTCCCAGAAGTGATTAACACCTAACTTCTCCCCATAATATCCATACATTATCCAGCAAAAAAGGTAATGAGATTACTCAGACTTATCAGGTCGAAGTTGTCATCTTGATCAAACACCACATTCTCGTAACTAATTTAACAAGGAAATGTGTAGCAGCTAGAGGGGAGAATTAACAATCAGATCTTGGGAGTTAAAGGGTTAACGCCTCTCACTGCCGTCTGTTTAGCCTGCGAACAGGCTCCCATGTTTGAAGTTACCTTTACGGCACAGACGCCTTTTACACCATCGACAGCCGCTTACGAAAAAAAAATTATTGAAACCTCTGTGTCTTTTTCTTTATATACTTGATTTTTTAGTAAGTTTCGCTTTTTCAAGACACTCAACTAAAAAGCGCTCTACTGGTTACAGGTTAAATAACTGTACCTTGCAGGGAAGGCTGAGTTGCTGAAGAACATATTAAGTAATTCGTTGACGGCTGCTTGATTGGGTGTGTGTTGTGTATCAGGAATGAATGATCTCCATTTGTCAATGCCAGGTATGTGACGTAAAATCCACTGAACCACAAACGGAGTCGGTAATCGATTCTTAGAAACTTCAGAAATGACCTGACCAATAAGAGTACGAATTTCTTAAATAATCGCAACTAGTATAATTGCTCATGTGAGTCTAGAGATTCTCGGCTCTACTTGGTCAGGATTACGTCACTCCTCGCTATAATCACCCCGCGAGCCCGAGGTGGTTACGACAGGAGCGCTTAACTTTCCGGATAGGGCTGGCCGCAAATGGCTTCTTTTTAGTCATTTTAAGCCTATTGAATACTTAATTACGAACGAATTTTAACACGGCCACTACATAATATCTCATTTCATTGAGTTTTTTCTTCTGTCATCTGCAATTTAGATTGATCATATGATCTACACTCCCAGGCACATTTGTTGGGACACTTTCTGCCCGCCCCTCTCAGTGTTGGTCTGCAAGATGACATGGACACATTGGCAACTGATAACATTGGAGGGGGGAGAGGGGCGGAAAGAGCGTCACAAACGTTCTTCACGAGAATCGTCCCAACTAACTATGTCTGAGAATGTAGGTGCGAGATTTCGGGTCTGGTTCTTGATGCATGACAAGTTAAAAGCAAAGAAATAGACTACAATTTAAGTTTTAGCTCTAATAATCACCAAAACAACTGTACTAAAACATTAATTCACCTCATGCTCGGTAAATGTTGTTGAAAAGGCCCCGTCATCTCGGGGAATATCCAACAATATTCACTTTGCCTTCACCGAACACTTGTCAAATAATATAGGATAAGTTTTTTAAAAAAAGGAGAAGTAACTAGACTCAAACTCACCTTGGAGCCATATACTTGTCCAATATGACACAGCAACAAGAAAGACGTGTTAAATAACTCCCCTCTGATGCTTCCTTTTTTAACTACAACAAATCAATTTCACTGGTTTAATTTAACCAACAAGAGATAATCAGTTTGTTTTTCGGATCAGGACAATCATTTGGAAAGCACTGTGAAAGAGCATGATTGATCAGCAAGGTTTATAGTTGAGCGAAAGAAACTCAACTCGTTATATTATTATTCCCACTCACCGTCTTCTTTTTCTGTAGCAGGGCGAAGAGTTTGTTCTGTAACTCTACAAGGCAAAAAAGTTGAGGCAGTCACTAGGAGTACTTTTTCAAAACCAATGCTTACTGTTCTAGAGAATTAACATTAGAATTTAGTTAAATGACACTTGAACATATAGTAAACTGCCATGAGCCCAGTTCTAAGGTGTTCATTTTTGGTCAACAGTCAATCTCATGAGTGCAAGTGTACTTAGCCAAATTACAGCTGTCATCTCTAGGTTCACAAGCAATTTGGCGACCATCATTTTCAGAAGTGCTGAGCAGTTTTCCCTCACTGATCCAATTGGTTTTAAATGGGTGCCTGGAATGTGGACCCATGAATGAGTTTAAAGGTATTGCCAGCCATGAGGTAGTATTCTATCTATAAGGCTGGCTAGACAATGAGGAACCCCTGAGCATCCAACTTTCACTTTCAATAGACTAAAAGGTAGGGGAACAGCCAATTGTTTACTAAACAAAGGAAGGACAAGACTTTTTGGTCATGGCTACAATACTGATTGCAGTTAAAACAATACAAAATCAACAACCATTAGTGACAAAGCTTTAAAATCTCCTTACCTGACAAGCCCATTTATAAGGCTCGGAAGTTTTCCCACACTTGCTGCAGCAACTGTCATCCATCTAAATTTCTCCACATTCAACAAAGGGTTAAGAAATTTTTCATCTCTGCTGCTAAGATCAGATTCCAAAGCCTGACATAAAAAAACATCATCATTTAAAATTGAACAGGATCATACAAACCTGTTCATTGCACATGCACTCACTGAGCTGGTGATAATCATTAATGACTACGACATTGATGAAAAAAAAAAGATGAAAAAATATTATAACTAATACAGGTGAAGACAATACAATCAAACCACTTAATACATTTCTTCTTAATACAGATATGACTGTATCTCTACTGAAATTGTTGTATGGGTGATAAGGTGTTGATGAAACTCACCATTATTATTTCCATTATTTTGCTTTCTGAAATACAAATACAAACAGACAACATTCACTTTGTCTCACCTCAGAATGACAGTTAAAGGAAATGGGAAACACATCAGTAACTGAAACAATCCGACAAAAATTGCTTCGTTTAATACACAAACCTTCATCTTGGATCTGCTGGGCTGGATGATTATAAGACACTTGAATACTTAACAAGTCTTGTGCTTCATTTGACAACATTCTAAAAAAAGGAGAAGGGATTGATGATAAGTTTTGCAGAGTGTTAGCATGACAAAAAAATGAATGATCAGGCCAACAGGTGTCTGGACCCCTTTTACAGAAATCTAATCAACTGAATGGTAGAACAACCTAACATGCAAACAATTGAGGGGAAATAGGAATGAACTGTTGGAGGGATGCAACTAATAAGTGTCTGCAAAGATGAACACATAAATCACACAAAAGCATAAAAACTGCAATCCATGTCTATGGTAGCACAAAATAAAATAAAACTGTTCTGTAAAAAAAAAACAGACTATATCATTAAGGAATACCCGTTAGCATTACAAGACGAAATGTTGAGTGTAAAACAAATGTAATCAAAGCATGTTCTTCTCACTCAAATGATACAGCAACCTATTTACAATCACAAAAAAAGGCCTGGAGGGATAAATGCATCTTTGCGTAATAGCTTACTTGTGTCTTTTGTAGATGAAATTGTGAGGAAGAGCAGAAACAAACCTTTGGGACACAAGCTGTCCAATCCTATCAACCATCTGTTGATTGAGGTCTTTGCAGTACTGCTGAATCAATTCTTTGTAACAGTTGCATCTGCAAGGTATTGGGTAGTAATCACAGAAAAATATAGAATATAAGAAACTTCTCTTAAAAATGGCCTTCTACATGTAAACTAAACATTAGTTTATTTCTACAGCCAGGAAAAGGTCTAACAATGAAATTAAAAGAAACTACAAGCTGACTTAACATTTGACCAATAAAAAGAAATGGCTCTTTCTGGCCTGCCTAGGATAAAAAAAAAAGGCTATTGGATAATACCATATATAAAGCTGATTCTTTAGTAATCTGAGCGTGTACACTGGGTTATCAACTAATGATAGTCTTAAAAAAACTTTATTTTCTAACTTGCACTTCTGGTCTGCATCATCCAACAGGGGAGCAAACTGTAGCAGTTGTTGAAAAGCAGTATGTGCAGCAGAGTGCTCCACAGGACTAGGCTGAAGTTGAACAGGAGGCTGAGATCTAGACTCCAACAAGCGAATCACTATGGGGACCTACAAACAGGTATCAGTAGTTAATAAGAAAGAAAATCTAAGAAAATATGTACAGGTATTGTGATAGAAACACCAAGGTTAGGAGGGAGGAACTAATCAACCTCTTCTCACAGAGTCTAACACAAATTTGCCCAATTTTTAGAACTTTAAGTATTCATATGACAGTAAAGGTGGTGGAAGCCACATTATCATTAAGTACTAAATCACCAACTGACCTTCAGGAATAAAAACCCAGTCCACAGTATCATTTCCATTGATTTCTCAGGAGCTCCTAGCAGCCCAACTAAGGCTGATCTTAGAAATTCCAAGTATAGCTGATGCCTTGCAACATTCTTGGAAAAACAAAATTATATTAGACATCAGCCATTGGTAATATTCAAACCACATTTACTCCAACACTATTCATCTTTCAGAAATTGTCAAAGAAACTGGCAGAATTTACTTAAGTGCCACCTTCTACTGGAATATACATCCTAACAAGTTCCCTTAAAAAAATCAGGATGAACAGCCCTTAAAATAGGGCAACCATGTGGCTTAATAAAGGTTGCATTGCATGTGCAAATGGGTCATTAAAATATTTTTTGAATGGATAGCAATAACCTAACTCTGATGACAACTTCCAGTAAAGTTGTCAAAACATCAGCCACTGCTATTGACAACATCCCCAATTAGACTACTTACTGATAAAATGTTATTCCTAAAAAGTAAAAAAATCACTTAAATGCAACAAAAACTTGTTAACAACACTTTTTCCAGAAAAACTAGCTGGATTAGAATCTCCCTTAAATCCTGCTCAATCTATTCTACAAGTATTCTTCCAAAGTGATCGGCTGAAAAATTCAATCCTTGACAAATCTATGTATTCAAAAACTAACCAAACATGTGTTTGAACAAGGGCTGACTTGTTAAGATAAAACCTGTAGCATTTTTCCATTCAAACTAGAAGAAAATTTTGCAAACAAAAACATTTTCAAGAAAAACTTGCAGGAGTAAATGGAATTAAAAGATACTGACTGACAGTATAACTACTTGGAAGCAGCAAACAATCTTAAATAATGTATGTCAAAATCAAAGTTAGCTAATAATATCTAATATCATACCTGAGTATGCATAGTGCTTTCCATCACATCAGCAACTTGATGTGGAGTGTAAAAAGGACTTACTAAGACCTGAAAAACCAAGTATGAGTATAAGGAACACATAGTCTGCTTACGAGACACAATTCCCATCCTCCCAGAGTCTATTCCAGTTCCAGTAGCAGGAAGCATGTGGGAGTATTACTACTGATCACCTTGACAGGATGCCAGTTCATCATAGTGTTACCAGCCAGAATTATTCTGACCTTTCCTTGATAGTTTGCCTGTACTAATTTTAACTCATGGGTTGAGAGAGGCACTGTGGAAGTTGAAACTTGAACCTGGACCTTTTGATCCATAGACTCATGTCCTGACCAATAGATAGCTACTTGACCCTTAAACCCCTAGAAATGACAAGCATCTAATTTCTCCTTACATTATTGCTGCTAAATCAAATATTTAGTTCATGAGAGTAGAGAAAATGATTGCCAAAGGAGCTCGTGATCGTGAAAAGAATTCTCCTTGTCAGTACCATAGGAAATCTATAGAAAACAGTAAGGAGAAAATGCATACTGATGCTAGGATACAAAGGGTTATTGCATGTTATTACACATGTAGGTGAACTTAATTGTCTATGATTGCAGCTCACTTCCAAGAATCATTTCTTTCCCTGTGCCAAGTTGAAATATAACTTATTCCAGGAAACTGTGAAATACACAGCGAATGAAATTGTGAATCAAAAAATTGAAGTTTGGTGGTCTGACCTGAAACTGAGTAATAATCTGGATAGGCATGTTAGGAACATGCCCTGGATTGATGTCACCACTCCCTGATGAAGAATTCAAGCTCTGTAACCTTTAAATGAACACAATATTTATTAATCATAATAAATGTGTAAGAAAAACATCCCTTACTCATTCTTTGGCAAAAAGGAACACTGTGCATAGCCTTGACTAAAATGTTTTGAATCTATTGTTACTGATTGGCTGGTAAGTTTTATTTATAGACTGATAGTAATGAAATAAAAATAAATTTCCTTGCATATGATATAAAACTGAATAACTGGATATCTCTAGAGATTCAAAAATTTGGTTAACACAAAAAAAATTACTAGAAGGATTAGCTAGATATATATAAGAGGACAGATATAGATCTCTTTCGTAAAAGACAGGCCAAATCAATAACAATAAATTTATTTGCACATCATGGTAAAATTTTTCTTAATTTGTCTCTCATACCTACTAAAATTGACCATGAGTTCTTTAATGTAAAGCTGTACTTCAGGAACTACTCCATCAGGTTGCGTCATCAAAAGGTCTTTCAGATGTGCTTGCAACTGTCTGTCGAGTTCCAATGCTGTGGCTAATGAGAAACAGAAACAGAAACCCTTGGAGCAAGATTTATGTTATTAACATGACTCACTCCCACTTAAGCCATTATGCCTGGGGGATCTACCTGTCCTTCACCACAATTTCTAATCTCATGTTGTGGGGATTAGAAATAATTCTCATTGACATGTAAATCAGGAGAAAATTCTTTTTTCTTACCTTGATCCTCCATCTTTCCTACAATAACCATAGCTCTGTAAGATGATGAACCTATGAGCTGTCCAAAGGCTCGGTGGCATTTTCCAATATTAGCCAAGTGAAACAGGAGATTGATACCTCCAGACAGACGTATTGACTGCATTATTGAAAAATGCAGAAAGGGTAGTATAACACAGAGTATGTGAGTTAAACGAAAAAAGATTATCATTCTTCTTCTAACAAAGTTTACTTATGATCTATACATATAATAATGACTTCTGATAGAACTAAAGCCAGTTTTCCCAGACATTATGTGCAACTTTGAGAAATTTATAATGAATAATACATGCAGCATTTCACCTAAGTAGATGAAGTGATGTTTATACAATAAATAAGTGACCTCTTCTTCAAAGACAAGTTTTATATTAACAAAGGCAGTGTCATCAATGTTTAGTTCCCAAATCAAGGAAATACTGTATATATTTTCCAAACATCACAAAGAACATAACTACATGTATCAACAGTAAACCCCTCTCTATCACTGTTACATATATATGTGTATTATAAATAACTTAGGTACTAGTCAGACTAGCACCTTCACCAGTGATGTTTCAAATATAGAGTGCAAAGATATAATTTACAAACCTCTATACACAACTTGAGCAGCCTTGTAGAAACAATAAGAAGCCAATACAAGATTTTGATGAAAGAAACTGCTAGCTGCAGACATTCCTCATCACTGTCTGGACCACTTTGAAGAGAAAGGAAATCTAGCGCTTCCATATTTTAAAAATCAACATTTTATCTTACTTTTGTGGTTTCATCAGTTCATGATTAAAAATCAAAGGAAGGAATCAAAGTTGACAGGAAGTTTGGTTTCTTACCAAAGTGAATTCTCAAATCATCGAAAAAGCTTACATTTTATTCAGCTCAGAAATTATCAGAGTTTAATATCAGAAACAATTTATTTTCAAGGTCACAGCTTTAGCATTAACATGCTGTATTCATAACTTAAGAAACTAAGAAGGGAAGGGAAGATTTGCCAGAAAACTAAACCTTTCAAAAAAACATTGCTTTATTATTGAGCAGGTAAACAAAATAAATGGATATATGACAGATTGAAAATAATTAATTTATAGTTCCTCTTCCAAACAGGACCATAAAAATTGGTAAATCTAGAAGTTAATCTAGTAATACTTATACTGATTTTAATTTATCAATAACAATAATCACCTTATGATTGGAATGAAACCAAGCAGGAGATCAAGTAGAGCTGATAAGCACTTGTGTTTAATAATATTCTGAAACTAAAGTCAAACATATGCAATAATTAACAAAAATTTACATCACTAAAGGAAATTGTCAATGAACCTTACAACTAAATATTTGAGTATTCAATCAATGAAATACAATGAATCACAATGGACAAAGTGGCATGAGAGTGGGAACTGATATGATTCAAGATAGTCAGACATTTATATGTATGTTGCTACCAAGAAGAAATTGATCTTTTAAAGGAACTAGATTATACAGGGGAATAACATTCATTTTTTCAGCTTGCTTAAAGTTTAGTGCTTTTTTATGTCACTTTTACACCTGAGTAACATGAATTTTTACATCAGCTCATAAACATACCTGATGAACCGCTGTTAAGGCTGATGAGCATGAAATGACCTAGGAGAAAAAATACTCATTATGTGTGTATTCTGAGTACTTGGTAGCAGTGATTTCTGTACCACATACCTTAGTAGAAATCCCATGATTAAGATAAGATAATATCAACGTGCTTGGTGTACTGCCAAATGTAGCTTGTTGAACAAGGCATTCTGTACAATCATGGCAAAATAAAAAAAAAATTAAAAATTAACATCAAAATAAATAAGTTACATGAGTAATTATTAGGAAAAATCTCAATAACGCTTCAATAGACTATCGAGCAAACAAGTTTCGAGAAACAGGAACTTAATCAGCGAAATGTTGTCACCTTACAACAACATCCGCATCAAATTTTACATCTTTATAACATGAACTTTGAAATTCAAATGACCAGCCAATGGCTATTTTCGCATGTAATTACCGTATTCACACCACAGTAACGATAAAATTGGGTGGAGGAGAAATTTATATCGATATCTTAAGAATAAAACGAGTACTGAAAGTTTAATCACATAGCATCATATTGCAATAATTTTCAGTTTCGATCAAAACGGGGCGTCATGACAGACGTTTCCCCTGCTTGCTTCATCAATATTTAGCATAAACAAAAAATTACCTGCTAGGTCCTGAAGTTCTTCGTTATCTTTCCCAGCCAGCTTTTTCACTTCTACTAGCCACTGTAATGGAGTCCATCTTCCTCTCCAAGCTCGAAGTAGAATCTCCGTGTTGACCACCATTTTGAAAATCTATTCCTTAGTAACCTGGCAATGTCCAGCTATGTCATGTAAGAACACTCATACTATTTACCTCTGTCATGTTATACTCCTGAAATTTCAAAATTCCAAAGAAAAAATCATCGAAATTTTTAAAGGTTCCTTAAACTTGTTGTGCAGTTTATAAAACTCCGCGTGAATCTTTTTTTAATATGATACAAACTCAGGAGGGTAATGGGCTCCTGACGAACTTCGATGTTCTGAATTGCACGGCATCCCTTCGTTTGCCCAAGCATACTTTCTTACGTGATAGACAGTAATACACTTCTGTCAATTCATTTATCTCAGAGAGAAGCAATCAAACTTACCAAACTTATTTTGTCTTTTATTTGAAGGCGGCTACGTTGTCTTATATAATTATACGGTACGAAACCGTTTAGGGGAATGAAATACCTAAACAAGAACAAATCTTTCAGTTGGTCGGGGAAGCTGCTGCACATCCTTAAAAACCATACCTTTAAATTCCTTAAAAACCATACCCTGATGGGCGGCATACATACTGTACCGTTCAGGCCAAAGAAATAGTGCCTCGGCGGTACTAAGACATATTTGGGATGCCATGACACTTCTTACTTAACTAATGAAACAGGAACAAGAGGAAGATATTTTGGACAGATCGTTTCTGATCGTACAATCCGGAAAGACTTTTGCCTGCCTTTTTAATCAACAAACTCTGATTTCTTTTCTCCTATTTTTACTTTACAAATTGATAAGACAATACTTTTCTGACAGAATGAGTCTTTCGAATCTTTATTCGTTTTCAGGTGAATATATCTGGTCCTCTAAGTGCTAATTTACCAGAACACATTCCATATTGTTCAGTAGTGAACAGAACATCTGCGATCACGACGACCATAAAACGCTTAATTAATCTTGCTGTCCATTAACACTTTGCGTACCAATGAATATCGACCTCAGCATGCACTGTACAAAGGAATCATCTAAACCGCTTTTCACACAGTTCAAACCCCTCTGAACAGCTGCTCAACAGTGGTTTCGAGTTGTGAAAAGAAATCAAAGTTGGCGTAAAACATTGTTTTCTTGGTGAGGCAGCCATGCGACTAAACGTATGCATTTTTTGTCGAAAACATACAATATAACAATGAAAAGGAGGGTTGAGCCATATCAACAAGTACAATTTACACGCACGCAAGCATGACTCGAACTAAAGATCGTTCGATCGTTTACTTATCTTTTCACCTGAAAACCTTACGGTCTCCACTTCCTTCACAGAAAAGAGTTAATTACCCATAGCCTAAAAATACGCGAATAACTTTTACAGTAACCTCGACTTCCCCTTACGTATCTTTTATGTTACACTAATCACTCAAAAGTAGACAATGAGCGTAGATTTCTATCCCTCAAAGTAAAAAAGTGAGCCACTTTTTCTGCACTTGAAGGCTTGGGGTGATGAGCAGTAGAGTTGCTCTGGAAAAACGGGTTCTGTTTTTCTGAAAATGATGTTTTTATCCTCTTTTTTATGAAAAACTAGTTGAATTGTGCTGTATAAGTCGAGAAGCAGATGCCTATAACTTTGAGTTTCGTTCAATCGTCGCCACAGAAAAGGTCTGACACTTGATTCTTGTAGAGGAAGATGTTGTAATCAATGTGAGGTGGCTCGTAGGGTTATATTGTGTTGTGAGTTTCAAAATAAAGGGATTTTGTTTTGTTTGTATTGTATGTTTGTGTGCTACGGCCGGAATACCTTGTAGTGTATATGAAAGCAGAGGGTCCTTCGCAACAGCGAATTTTCGAGGAACGCAACACAATACTGCAACAAGGGTAAACTTTTTGGAGGGCAATATGTTTGTTATTATAAATAGAGCTGAATCGAATCTGAATGATATTGGGACGCGCTCCCAGTTGAAGTACCTAACGGCGCCGCAACACACCAACCATATTGCTAAGGATTATTTTTGGAAATGTTTTCCATCCTATTCATTTTTTCTATTGAAAACATCTGAAAACTTTATCACGATAATTCGCTCGCTTATGCAAAGCAAATAAATAAACAACGCAATATTTTGAGTTATTCAAAAATATTTCGCCAAATTTTTAGCTCGTGAGGACTGTAATTCCTCGAATCAGGTGACTTACAAGAAGACTAAGAAGAAACCTTCCACGTTTTCATCATCAAACATTGCGTTTTCGGTAACTCAAACGCTGTATCATTATTTCAAGAATGAGTCGCATATCCTTTAGAAGTTTAGTAATACGGAAATACTAAATGAGTGCATTCGTGGGAACTTTACAAATACGGACATTTGATACCTCAGCGGCTTGCGCAGATATAAATATTGCCCGACAATATGTGTACAACAGAATGTTTATTCGCGTTAACGACAAAACACAAGAAAAAAACAGCTCAACAAAGGAGATTTATTTTCCCGCCTTCGACCACCTGTTGCAGTACACAACACCACCAGCCAATGAAATCTCGTCATTTCTATTTTTATCCAATCATCGTTGTGCTCTGACCATCTTTCCAATACCTACCCGTTAAAGCACAATGCAGCTGAACTGCAGTTCACAGCCTTTGTTATGGCTCCATCCGTAACAATGCACTTGTTTACACATACATGTCAGCGATAAGAGGGACGCGAACCAAGCGTCAGCCACGCGGGCAACAATAACAGGTCTTTTGTTTCGACAAGGCGCCGAAAATGAAAGTTTAGGCTCTATGTAACCACAAGTAATGAGCCTAATTTGAATTCATATTCTTCAAAGAATATCACCTTTTATTTACATTGCTTTTCTTTCGACCAAGCGTTTTTTTTCATAGACCTGCCCCTAAAGGGCCACAGAATGGAAAATTCAAGGGTCTGGTACAATTTTACAGACGAACCGGCCGCGAGCTTGGCTCTTCGCGATGATTACATTTTGCGAATGGAAGACCTGTCTCTGCGATGGGGTTCTATCAACGTATTAAGTGAGAGGAGTTCAATGCTCACAACTGCTCGTTTTGGCCTCTGTAAGCGCGTACTTTCGAGCAATGGTTTTTTAACAGACATGAAGAAAGCCATGAAAACAACATCACAATAAGAGGAGTAGAATCACAGGTGCTTTGACTCCTTAATTGATATTGCCTACACTTCGACATTAAAGAATCACTTTTCTCTACGGCCATTCCTTGCTTTCAGCGTCTTAGCCTACGTTCAGTTTCAACGGTGAAAACGCTTGCTACGTTTTTCCATAAATAGCATCAACAAACAACAACTGCCTCGATATTTTGGAACTTGGCCGATCTGCACGAACTGCACAGAACTTCTGGATCTAGCGGAGACTTCATTCAGCTCCAACTTTGTGGCAGTTCTCAAAACTGGGGATTTTAATTCTCTAACGAGCGACAACAAATTGTGAAATTGTTTTGTCACGACAACACTCAATGTCCCGTGGTGAAAGTGGTCGTACTCTTCGGAGCACTGGATGGGTCAAGTGACGATTTGACCAATCGGCTCACAAATCTCGAAGAATTTATTGACCCCATGTCCGATTTCCTTTGATGACTTCGGAAATTTTTGATGGACACGGCCGCTGAGAGAGGAGCTTATCATGAGCAGTTCAGCGTGCCGACAATTTGTTATAGAGGACGAAAGATTATCATCTGATCCCTGAGCGAAGGACAAAGAACCGAATCACAGAGCGGGCGATCCCGCGGGGAAGGCTCAGCCGACCTGCTCTATGTGGTTGGAGGTGAAGGTAGGGAAACCCTATTTTCGGGTGGTTAACATTAGCAATATTTAACATAGGTAATGTTTCCTCTTTTAGGAGATACCTTGGCTCTAGATGGAGAATAAAATAAGACTCTCCCATCGAAAGGCAAAGCCACCAAACAAAACAAAGTTTAATTAACGTGACTTCGTCACGTCACGGCTCACATTCAGTTCGGCCATTCGGCATGCACTCATCGTTAAAATCGCCCCATCCCTTAAACCAACCTTATTCTAAATCTTTCGAGAGTTATTCCTTTTTTTTTCATACCTTCTTCTTCTTCTCCTTTTTCCTTAATGTATTATACCCATTATTATTTTTCATTACTGTTATATATTATCATCATTATTTGGAGCTCTTTCGATTGTAATCTTTTTTTGCATTTCTTCTCTCGATTTAAATGTATATTTTCTAATTGCCTCAAAGGCGCCTTAACATGCAAAGAGAAGGAGCGCAGAATTCCATGATTCATGTCATATGTTACTTATTACCGGAATGGGGGGGCCGGATAGGAAAATATTTGGCTAAGCAAGAGAAAATATTTGGACATTATTTTCGGCTTGGACAGCTGGGGGGTAATAACGTACAGCGAGGTCTGTGCGTTGTGATCCAAATATTTTCCCGTCCGGGTCTCAGGGTCAACCTTACTCATTTCAATAAACATCACTATCACCATTCACATTACTATCGATCTTTTCCCTTTAATTTTCACCCTCCTTCTTTTAGCTCGGCAACTCGCGGTTTACCGTACGACCCTCATACGATCGAGGATTTTTGCCTAATGCTTTTCAATAAAAGTGCAGTTAGGGCCTCTGTTTAAGCTTCATTTGATAAAAACCTCTAACCTCGCCTCATGTTAGGAATTTTAAGAGGCTTGGGTGAAACATGGATGGGACATAGCGTAAGAATTTGAGCGTCTTATGTTGTAAAGAAGGATTTTGAAGCATAATACGTAAATCTGCAACCTTTGATTATTTTTTATTAGGATAATAAATGAAAAAACCGAAAAAACAAAAAACAAACAAAAATAAAAAACAAAAGGGCTAAAGTCCATTACTCTCTTGGGCCGTGTTTTAATAGATGTAACAGATTGTTTTTAAAGACCATAAAACCAAGTCTAATAATCTCTGTTGTGGTTGTAGACATGCCAAAACCGTATCCTGAATAAGGCCTCGTCATAGTGCATGCAAAATACACCTCGAATATACCAACAATGAGTTCTCTTAAGAAGAAAAATTGAAGAAAGAAGCGGCTGAGGGGTAGAAAGGGGTGTGACGTAGATAACCGACTTAGATGGAACCACTAATTAATAAAGTAGAATTGACACTTGTGATGATGGAGAGTCTATAGAAGAGTCATCATCGCAATATTCGATATTTTACATTGAAAATCGCAGGGGAGGTGATTAAAAATTAAAAATAAACTCTTCTAAAAAAGAAAGTCTGTATCGACTTACTTATTCAATTTCTGCCATTCTGCAGTTCACGTCAACTTTAAGTCTCCGAAAGAAGATATCTGTACTCACGAAAAGTGGGTTGAAATTCTCGGTCCAGCTACGTTTGGTACCACGCAAAACTTAGGCAAAATCACCTTCTCCCGGTGCTGACGTTACTCCTTGTTCAGCGCCGGTCAAGGGTCGAGGTTACGCCAAGATTTTTGTGTAATAGTGCAATGCGTGCACAACCTTTCACGCTTAGGCGGATGTGCAGCAAGAAAGCCAGAAGGAGAGGTGAAAAAAGTAGATGTGATGGGCAATAGTAAAACAACCAATTTGAAAAATGAGACTTTTTCGAGTGAAGTATGAGGCTACGGCTATTAGGTTTCCTAATCCTTAGTCACTTAAAACTGGACTTCACCCCACATTCTTACATTTCACGTTCTCAGAAAACCGCAAAGTCCTAAACAATGTGGAGTACTTTGACTTCAACGAGAAGAAATGGCGCGTCATTGCACCCATGATCATTCCACGAAAGTTTGCTGGCTCAGTGATACTTGATGGCCAATTGTATGCTGTTGGAGGAATTAACAGAGAATACGCTGACCTGGTGACCGTCGAAAGTTATAATCCCTGTGTGGGGCAATGGACATCTGTTGCGTCACTCAATAATGCAAAGGTGATTAACGAATGCTAGAGGCATTATGGTGTATCGTTTAAATTAGCTTTGGCTTTCGTCGCTTGGTGATAGGTTTAGAAAGTTCGTGCCATCCTATCCACAAAATTTCAACCAATCGCAACTCGGTCAGTCGTAATTTTCAGTATTATCACTAGTTTGCTTGTATTCACTCTGAATGTTTTCTTTGGCTTTTTGTGTTATTTTCCTTTCATCTGATTGGCTGATGCCAAATCGTTGATTTTGGTCTTACGCGGAACTCAGTCAAAGCGAAAGTCGGCAACTTTACCTATCTATTACTTTGATCCTAAGAAACTGATACCAAGAACTTCAGTAGAAAAATAGTCATGTTTATACCGTTGTTTGTTTCTTCCATCTTAGGTTCTTTAGCAGTGTCCGTTCTGGAGGGTTGGCTGTACGCTGCTGGAGGATCACACAATGGTTCCGCTCTCAAGAGCGTGGAGCGTTACGATCCGATCAAGAACGAATGGACTCAGGTAGCCAATATGCGCCTTCCTAGGAGCCGCTTTGGAATGGCACCTCTGCATGGGCGCCTGTAAGCCGTTGGCGGGTACTGTGGGATTTCCGAAATCGAACATGTGGAATGTTATGATCCAATGACAAATAAGTGGTCCGATATGAGCAGTATGAACAAGTCCCGGATGAACCACGCTGTGGTGACATTCAGTGATCGTATTTACGTTGTGGGGGGCAGTAACAGTGTTGGAATCCTAGATTCCATAGAGAAATACAATCCTGACTTAAATTTATGGCTGATAATCCGCAACACGATGGATCCGCGCAGCGGAGCAGGGCCGCTGTGGTGTTGGGCGGAGAGGAGGGTGCGCAAGAACTTTTTATCATCGGTGGTCACGACACCCACAATAGAGATACGAATTCTGTGAAAAAGTTGAATCTGAAGTTTGCTGATTACACGACAGCAAATGCACCATGCATGAATTATCCTCGCGTACACGCTGCAGTAGCGTGCGCTTAGTAAGTCAACGTCCGTTCACAGTGGGCGTGTGAAAGATCTAAGAGAAAGGAGGAGGTGGCCCATTTGGAATCTGTTGGCGATCTTTTTCACTCTTTTGCGCTCCGGCCAAGATGACTGGGAACCAATGCAATGTCTGCAATTTTCTCCGCATTAATCTACGTCATAAACAATTAAAGAAACCAAATAATTTCAAAGTTATTATGTGTCGAGTCAAACAGAGAGGTACACGGTGTATGGATATTTCGTATGGGTCCCTATGAGCACTTGATGCGCTCACGTAATTTTTTATTGACTGAAGGTTGCAGTTCTGCGGTGTTTTTAAGAAGAGGAAACTCCTAACGTCGTTCGAGCAGCAGATAGTGACTGTGCTAGAACAGATAGATTCAATTCATTACTAAATCTATTAGTGACGAACACAAGCAATTTTAACCATCGCTGCTCACCAATCAGAAAAGAGATAACCAAAGTTATAGAACTGACTCTTTACCAAATTGTTGTGAGGCCTGGGTATTACGGTAAGGTAGGCGGGAAGGATTTACTATATTTCCTGATATAATATTGGTGACTTTTTAATTATTTGAAATAGTTTCGGTCAAATAAGGAGGTTGGTTTTCTTCCGTGCCAAACATAATCCTAACATAAAGGAAAAAGCAGAAACTGCACTCTACTCATTTTAATTACCATTTTATTAAAACCATTTTGAAATCGCAAAATTCAGTCGCTTAGATAAAGGATTTCTTTCGTCTATGCAAATATTTCATTGATCCATTAAAGAGCAGGTTTGTAGGTTACGTAAGTCGTTTTTCATTTTTCTAAAATTTGATTGGTTCCTGAACTAGCCTCGAAATCTGATTGGTTGTTGTATCTTGGTAAAGCTTTCGCGTTCGCTGGGAAAAAGATGCGATTCCGCGCAAAAATGGTGCGCTTCGTGAATAAATCGTACCAATGAGAGCTAATCAGATTACAATGATCATTATTGATTTCTAAATGGATGTAGTAAAAGCTTGTAACAGCGACGTCACCAAGTTCGCTAAGCATATGTAAACTTTGTTTACTCTCTGGGACAAAGGAATTTCATTCCTTATCTATGCGAGCGGCAACAGGACATAGGCTTGACTGATGAAGTAAAGGCCATAGGTCACCAACATGAAGGGTTTGGGTTTCTCTTCTTTTATTTTTACGTATGAATGGTGTGCATTTCAAATTCATCAAAATCATTTAAGGGTGAAAATATCTGTGTGTGGGGCAATGGACATCTATCTATCTGCAAACTAGGTGATGACTATGAAGATTACTCTTGCAATTCCAGGAAGTGTAACTAACATGGGGTAGTTTATGCAAAATATCAATTTTGTGGAAGAAAATGAAAAAAAAAATTGCAAGGATAAGTATGGCAGAACTTACAATTAAATTAAGTCAAGTAAATTATTTATCACTAATAATTGCTACCACCAATTGCACACCACTGTTTAAGATTGGTTAAAAACAACAAATACCATTATGTATTTGGGAACTTATTGCTTCTAAAATTTACCAATAAAAGACTATCAATACTTACTAGCAGCCTCATTTGATTTTCTTCACACCAGAACCTTAAAAATGAGAAAACTATGGAAAAACCAAAGTTATAGTTTAACCCTTTAACTCCCATAAGTGACCAAGAAAGAATTTCTCTTCACAATATCTATACAATATCAAGCAGACAAGTGATGAGAATAAAGAAAAATATCAGTTAGAGGATTATTAGTGGAGACAATACCAAATTCTCAAAACTAGCATCACAAGAACTGTATGGCAGACAGTAAGGAGAATTACCAATGAGATCTTGGGAGTTTAAGGGTTAATAAAGTGTATATACACTACAAACATCATCAATTCAAAAGTGACAATGTCTTCAGTTTTGAGTACTATTCAAAACAAATTTGTTAAAAAAAGAATAAATCCACTTTAATAAACAGAGAAACATAAATGGTGGGTGCAGAGAAAAGGGACTAAATTTCTCACAGCTAACTTAAAAACCAATCAACTCATGAAGCTTAGTATCCTAGTTTCATTGCTAAAGATAAAAAATTTTGCCCAATATTAAGATTAACATATTCAAATTATACACCATTCTGACTTGATATGAATGGCTCTTTATTTCCCTTTGAAACTATTGTAGGAATTAACCCTATGAGCCTGAGGAGGAAAAAAATTAAAGAATACCCCATAAGAGCCAACCTACAAGGGTTTAGCTTATCTGTAAATGTGTCAGCCTCTATGACAGAATTAAAAGGCTGTTGGGCAGGAGTCATACTTTATGACTTAATTTCACTGGCTAAAGGATCAACCTTATTTAATGCAAAGACTTTACTTATCATTCACTAAATTATTGATCTCTATCAGGGGGAGGGTATACCAGGGCTCATTTCCTACACAGCAACTGTTGTCCAGGCTAACATAACATAATAACTCCATCCACAATTATTGTGGATAACTGGAGTTCATTCAATAAAAAGATGAATGGTCAGAGTAATTTCTGAGAACAAATAAATGATATTATTAGTATTCTTTTTTAACCAGAAAGTAACTCTTCCTAACTAAATTATAAAGAACTACTTTAAAAGATGACCTTTGATAAAAGTTTTTTCTGTCTTGTTAACTGATTGGGATATAAGTGTTATTTGCTAGTAATATGGGCCTGCAAGTCAGAAGCTTCCTAACTTTAGATAAGTGGGAAAAGAAAATCCACAACATGTAAAGAACCACGAATCAATTCAATGGATGAACATCCATTGATTTTGTGCTCTCTTTTAAAAGATCAGAAGAAAAATCTATTTGTACACAGAGAATAATCATCTAAAATGAATACTCTCAAGAATCCATTATAATAAAAAAAAGACTATCCCAGCATTGCTCTTAGAAGTCCCTTGCATCATTCCTAAGACAGGTTCTCACAAAACAAACTCAACATTTATGTAGCTGCTCACTACCCAATCCCTGACATTCTTGTAGCACTAGGGTATTCATTCTAATATATTACAAATACAATCTTCCTCTCCCAGAGATAATCCACATTTAATTGGCAAGTTGATTGTGATGGCTGACTGGTCACCAATCAATAGTTAAGATCTGCTTTCACATCTTCTAGTTCCCTTGACAGATTTGCTACTCGCTTTTTCCATGAGTTCACTTGTTCTGAAATGAAAAACAAACAGACTTGTAAACAGAGACAAAAAGAAACAATGACACCTGGTTTGCCCTAAGTTATGCAGAAGTCTCTTTCCATTTCTATGGGTGGAAGAAACTTCTGTCTTAAGCTTTAAACCAAAACTCAAAACTACTGAAAACAGCTAACTGCCTGTTTCAGCCCTTTTTTCCAAGACAATGAGATCAGCATGGAAATCTAACCATTACTTCTTCACCCATAATGTAAAGTAATCAGAGTGCACTAAGTGGTATATGTGGTTCTTACGTTTCAATCTGTCCCGTTGAACCACTAGAATCTTGATCTCAGCTTCATTAGCGATGGCCTCTGTTTCCAAATTCCTGATTTGTTGCTCTGTGGTCTCAACCTTGTCTTCAAAGTATTCTTCACGTTTAGAGTATCGCCTGTGCTTTGATTCTAAATTAATGAGTCTTACAGTGGTAGAATCAGATTCTTCGCTGAGCTTGACAATCTTGGATTCAGCTGTATTCAACCTTGCAAGAAGCTCACTCAGTTCAGACTTCATGCAACTGTACCTGACCTTTGCCTCAGCCAAACGCTCCTCAGCTTCATCAGCTTGTCTCTTTTTATCTCTAACCTTTATCTCAAGCATGACAAGTACATCACTGACTTCAAATTCTTTAGATTCAAGAGACTTTCTGATCTTTTCGCTCTCTTCTGCGATCTCTTCTGTGGCTTGGTGACCTTGTTGCTTTTCCTTGAGTTGCCTGTAGCTGTTTGCCAATTCCTCCTTTTTATTTTGGATCCTTTGCTTAAGTACCGCCACTTCATCATCAGCCAGACTAGCCCTTTCCTCTGCTTGTCTGAGGAGGCGTATCAGGTCTTTATATTTGTTCTCTGCCCGTTTGATGTCCTCTTGAGTTTCTTTAGCCTTTCTTTTCAGTGCATCCATGTTGTAGCCAGAACCAAATAACTATCACACAATAACTACAAGCACTAGATGGCACACACCCTGACTGTGGAAAAAAAGAAAATAATTCAGTAAGTACCAGAACTTTCTGAGGCATCATTAAGAAAAGAAAACATGGCTAATCTCAATTGAGGTAACTTAACGTGTGTAAAAAAAAGGGGGGGTGTTAGAGTTCTTATTTTGCTGTTGAGCCAAGTTTTTAACAAAAAAAAAATTAAAACAGGAATGTCAAAAGTAGGTTATAATACATAACATGTGGTTGAATATTTAATGCATAACCACCCAAATTAAAGAAAGGAGAAACATAAAAATTCCTTCTCTCCACACTCTTTGGGCTAAGTTATTAATCAATGACATATCTAATGTTTGCCCCTTAGTTAGGTTTCACTTTGTGTAGAAAATTGACCTTAGTGATATTAACACCAACAACCATGACCTGTGAGGTTTGGGAACATTCTGCCAGAGAAATATAGCCTTCAGGACCCAGTTGTTCAAAAAGTGGATAATGCTATCTAACAGATAAATCACTATCCAGCAGAACACTGTTAAGAAAATGTACTGAGCTATCCACCAGATAGCAATTTATCCAGTGGATAGCATTATCTAACCTTTGAACAACCAGGGCCAGAAGTGAATTATACCAAAGGGTATCAAGTACACCTGAATGAAAAGTATGCTGAGGTAAGCTAATTCAAATGTTCCAAACCCATTAATGTATTATAATTTTCACAATGTTTGAGGGTCAAAAGTATACACACACACACACAGATTCTGACTTCCCATAAAAGGAAAGAAAGTTTCTTATGGATTATGTAGTAGATGTTCATAACAAACTATTGCAGAAAAATAACATACAATATACAGTCGTGCTCAAAAGGTTACTGAAGTTAAGTTTAAACAATTCTTGAAGTCAATTACTGGCTGAACAGTGACTATTCAGAGAAAACAAACTTATGTATCAGCGACAACAGCTCTCATCCAAATAAGAAATCAGCAAAGGTTGAGTAAAAGTTTAAATATATTGGCTCAGCGGGAAAACCAATTCAAGACATGTAAACCCCTACACCGTAGTCGGTAGACATCACACTAAATGCAGATGCTAAGCATAGTATCAAACGTATGCTTTCACCAGACTTCAGTCTCAGAGATTTAACCTTCGCAACTTACATGAAAACCACTACTGAAGTTCTGGCTTTTTAACTAGCCCGGCCAGGTTCTAAAAAGAGGGACATCGCGAAGATAAACTGCATTTTCAAAGCAATCTTTCCGTCTATCCAGAAACCTTTTGAAATTGAACATGGCGTAGCACGAGCCATAAAACATTACTATGAATTGGCTGCCAAGACAAATATCGATCTGATGTATTTCCGATCCTGTGAAAAAACGGCTCCCGTATCTTAATCACAAGGAGTTTTAATTGTTAAATTTACCTGTAATGCAGAAGAAGTAGCCAATTTTACAGCGTGTTATCCAAACGCCACCAAATCTGCAACCACACCTCGCCTCTCAAGACTGGGTGTGCATAAATTAGGTGCACTCGATTTCCGGTATATATGCTAAAACCAAGTGTCGCCATTCAGAAATACGGGATGTTTCCCAGTTGATAACATGTGTTCTAAATTTTGTAAGGGATAGTATTTGACAGCTTCGGAAAATAACCTTCCCGGGGGGGGGGGGGGGAAAAGAAAAAATGTTGCTTTCCTTTAAGTTCTAAACTATCAGTTCGACTTCAGCAATCAAGGGAAGATCTATAGGTTTGTTTTCTGGCGTAATAAAAATCCTGGAAGAGTTGCACGAGAAAAAAAACAATCTTTCATCTCTAACTTTCCCTCATACGATGTACACCGAAAAGAACCAAAATTAAGTGAAGCTTTCAATAACCTTTCCTAAAGCAAAATGGTTACAATAAGCTTTAAGCAATGCCTTTGCG
This sequence comes from Pocillopora verrucosa, assembly GCF_036669915.1. NCBI lineage: Eukaryota > Metazoa > Cnidaria > Anthozoa > Scleractinia > Pocilloporidae > Pocillopora > Pocillopora verrucosa. Next base: position 17,119,227 of record NC_089312.1, read on the forward strand.
TCGAAAGCTCTGAAGGTCCAGCTTTCTGGAAATTGAAACACAACAGATCAATTTTAGATTTTTTGATGTAGACCTGGTTTGTTCGTGGTCTATCTCGCAAGATTGTCCATAGAACCATTTTCAGATTAAATATTAGTTCGGCTATATTTTGATATTTTCAAATTTTCTCTCCCTTGGGTGCCCTGTTTGCACCTTTCCCTTTTGGGTTTCCAGCTGCTATTGGTTATTCTTGTCATTCGTTTGGTATAGTTACTAATTAATTTAGTGTGTCTTGCCCAAGAAGAAAGAAAAAAAAAATTGGAGCGGCGTTTGGGACTCCTAAAATACAGTTCTCGCAACTATTCGAGTGGTTGACCTCGAGAAAAGAAAATTTTTAGCAGGTATGAGTAGTTTCATGGTGGATTGTTGTTTATCTATGCCCAAGAATCAGTCGTGGCAGTTCATGACCAATAAAGTAAAACTTCACCAAACAACTTAAAATTTCGGCCAATTTAAAAGTGCACTACAGAGCTCAAGTGGACATACGGATGCTACGCCCCTGGAAACACAAACTGGCGACCTATTTCAGTAGAATTTCAAGAGTTAATTTTCATCCCCACACTATGTATTTGTTTAGTGTGAATTCAGGCTACAAAGTTTCTCAAATGTTATTAGAATATCTCTTCCCACGCTCTATCACAAAGCAAGACGTTGCGTGCTTCTAAACTGTTTTGGCAAAATCACTTGAAGTCTTGGAGAAAGACACAAGCTGCAGAAACAAACCCGCCGCTCTATAGGCCAGTGTGCCTACAGCTGCAATTTTCAAGAGTGTTGTGCTAACTCCACGTGCAAGAAGGGAAAGAAAGCCTTCTTATGCTACTTATGACTTTTTAGAGACACAATGGCTCGAAATAATTTCCCGTTTCCATATCAGATGGGTACTTAACCAATCATAGCGAGCGGATTATTTGAAGAGAGAATGGATTATTTTTTCAACCGGCAAGTTTATTAACCCGTTTGCGGCAGGTGCTTATTAAGTCCACGAACTAGGAAACAGCCTCTTGAGTAACTCCTTTTCTTGACATGCAAACGGTAGAAATGAAAAAAAGAGAGAATCTGAGGAAAGTGAAGAAGAGAAAGAAAAAGTGAAAAGAAGCTGATAGCTTCTGAGATTGGTCGTCAGGGGGAAGCCGGATTATAATTTTTGATATCTTTTTTTATGATAAGAAACATCGAAAACTCCATTAGCTTCTGAAATTTACAGCAGCATTCGCATTTTTCCGCAATCGTTATTGAGATGAAAATATTGGTGTCTGTTCGTCTAAACTTCCTTGCGGTCACGAGATGATAAGTAAATGTGACCTCCTCTGTTCCTAAGAATGGAAGCAAAGCCGAAGAAAAGGCCTTATTTCTGTAAGGTATAATTTGTTATTGAATATAACTTGAGCAGTTTTTTTAAAACATTCTTCAACTAGTATTTATTTCTGGGGAAAAATAAAAACTAAAAATCCGAAGCCCCAAGGTCGGTTTATCTGAATCAACTCGAAGTAGTTTTCCACATCGGCTTAACACGTAATTTATCGGCTTCCCCACGTTCATCCAGTTCAGACATAGCACAAAGTAAACAAAAAAAAATGGAAAGCGGCAAAATGTTCTTTGCGCTTTATAGCTGACTCACCTATTAACAATGCCACAACAGCCTAAAATGGTAAAAAAAAAAGATTTCCTGAGTCTAAGGGAAACGGTAAGTATCTTAATTTAACACTGATTGCTCGAGATAAGTTAAGAAAGAGCGAGCAGGCTCGTTAGGAAATCCGCTTTACATTGAGTCTGAAACACATCCCAAATATCAGTTACGGAAAGGGAGGTCTTACGATTCGTACACCCACACACAGAGAAGGCGCGGCGTTGTTCTGCTTCTACAAAGGATCACGTCTTCTGCGATGGTATCAAGCTCGCGAAGGAAATTTTATCTGAGATTATACTCCCTTCCCTTCGAATGACTAAAATTTGGAAAACGGAAATATACGTGAACACTTGAAACGCTCAACAGCTTTTGGTTAAAGAGGTTTTGTGGAGATCTACGTCGAGAATTTCGAATACACATTTGATATGAATTTTCTCCTCATGATATGTGATTTTCAAGGTGAGTTTAAGAGGAGAGTTCCTATCATTCGATGAAGCACGATCAGTAGCAGTTAACGCCGGCGGAAGAAAAAGGCTCAGATGAATTAATCTTCCGCCCTTTCGGAAGTTTGTGTAGAGGGATAATGATCAAATACAAATACAAACTAACTACTGATATACAATACGATGGCTACTTAGTACGTCTAACGATGAAATATGAAGACGAATGGACAAGGCATGGACGAGTGGCCCGCTGGCGTAAAGTTTTGGGGAGAAAAGCTGACAGCGGTATATTCCCGCGTCTTCTTCTCAAGTTATCCAAAAAGTTCTTGGCTCCTGCCGAAAGGTTAAGAGAGCTTTCTTAAGAGGATCGCAACGTGACTATATAATAGCTTTGACTGCCGCGTTTTGTTCAGTTAAGTCAACTAATCCAATTATTTTGTAGAGGATACCAGAATTTTTAATCTTTCCAGTTATGCATCATGCAGTTTTTACAAGATCAGGAGGGATGTACGTGCCTAACACCCATTAACACGTCCCAAACTTAGGTGACTCAACACAGTAAATTTGAACCATTTGTGATTGCTTGTCAGAACATAGACTGTTCTTTAACACTAAACCCATGACAAGATCATATACTATTCTAAAGGACGCCAAAGACAGACTCTTCCTAAACTGTTAAGTAATAATTAAAAATTTTTCTGTAATTTAGTTAGATAGCAGCTCCACATCACGACACACGTCTTTCTAATATTTTTTAACCAACCTGGTTTATCAAATAAATCCTTCCACTACTTGTAGTACCCCTGTAGCACCAACTCACTACCCAAGTCAAGCCACTAAATAATTTTACATAAACGCAGTTTTTATAATTCATCGCCCTTTGGATACATTTCAAATTTCAAAAAGCTACAAATTTTGGAGCTTTCCGGATCGATAGAGCCCAAAAACTTTATTGCGTCCATACGCGTGTCTTAAAATATTTGCCTTCGGTCACACGTAATCAGACAAGTTTCCCTGCGTGGGGACGAACTCAAAGTCGCTTAGCTTATCAGCAAAGTATATCATGAGCTTCCGGTGTACTCCAGATATCCTACGCTGTCCACACAAAGCATCGAATGCGATTTCCTGTTGTACCAAAGCCTGGCCGTGGTCCTTTAAAAACTAAATAAACCTCAGAAAATTAAATTTTCATTTGAAGCAGGTATACTATGCTCTCTCGCGGCGCTGATTTAACGACCCGTAGGCCTATTTTTAGCGTACTATGGGGTATGTTCCACCGCGAGTGGGACGGGTGGAGGCTGATTAAACAATCGACTCTACTTTTCGAAACGAAAATTCCTCCTTAACTTCTATCATGAAAAGTTTCCTTTTCTGGCACAAAGCTCGTAGTTTTTTGGTATTGTGTCCATTAACGAACACTTTTGTTCGTTCCATTTGAGTTTCCTTTTGCATCAGACTCGCGCTCACTGTGGACCAAAATAGATTCTTGTGACAAAAATACTTGCGACGGAAGTTGATCATTAATTTATGATGCTGCCTACAAAAAAAAAATTGTGGAATACAAAGTCCAAGAATGGCTCGGCTGTGACCGCACGAAAATCTTCTCTTTGGAATTCTGGTAACTTCTACTGCGACAATTGCTATGACCATCGGTTATCATAAACACTGAGCACAGAGAAGTAAGAAAGTCAGTAATCAGGTATTCGTTCTGTACTGTTCTAAGCCATTTCAGGTTGAATCCGTAATACTAACATTTCCTCATTGATGTTATTCATAAATACCGCAAAGCTAGCATGTTCTCTCAGTAATAAACGGTTTTATTTTGAAAATACTACTCATACTAGACGCGATTAGCCTCAAGAAGAATGCACAGCTCTTCTCCGTAAATAAAGAGCTATTATTAATTCAACCACGACCTAAAGATCTGCCTTTGTACAGTCCTGAAGTCCACACATTCGCGATAAAGCTTGATTTTTTTAGCAAATGCCTTTCGCAGGCGTTTAGAGTTCGGTTGCACAGTTTACAACCAATGTGACCGCATAATCCGTGCCCACGAATGTTTATCCCAAGTTAACTGGTCACTTATCGTGGTATCAAAAAAAAACAACATGTATGTTCAGTTATAATTAACACCCCCGGTCACTGTAGCAGGCGGAGGAAACGATGGGGAATAAAAAAAAAAAAATTAATTGATCTGTATCACACACTGGATGTAAACAACACGCGGTTGGATCCGACAAGGAGTCTGTCTAATGCCGTCGATCACTGCTGTAGCAAAAGTAACAAGAATGGAATCCTAAAAGCATATTAGAAGAGCCGGTCATGTAAATGGCTGGTTCTCACTTTTGACATGTACACCTTAATACGATAAAACGCATTGAAAAAGCAACAATTCATATGTAATGGCTGGTTTATGTATCACTGCATCAGATAGGTTATGGGTCATCAAGACAACCTTGATAACTATCATATTCATTTCTTAACAGTAGGAAATCATACCCTAATCGATGAAAAATGTTTCAGGAAACGTGTTAGCGTTAATAGAGATTTCCCGAAAGAATAACAGAAAACAAAAGGCCATGATAAGTATTTATTTTTTACACCACGGAATAAAAAGAAGCTCGAATAATCAAAGTTCTCTTGCTTTGTATCGCTGCAGAGATTTACTTTAATTACACAACTGGATGCGTGGGCCCTAAAAATAACTGGTCGTTACACGTCAACAAAACAGAAACAGTAGGTCAGGCAGAGCAAGTGAAGTCTTATCAGCCATCGGAAAGAGTCATTGGAGAATATTAGGAGTTCACTTTGTGCTATTCAGACAAGCAGTTTGCGTAGTATCCACAAAAGCATGGCAGGTGTTTGTTAAGTCCAGTCAACTGAATTGTGCTACTCTATTTTACTGCAGTCATTATCAAGAGCTGTTTTAGCTTCATAAGCTTAGTTAGCTACCTCACTAAAGTAACTCATATTTGTGAACCCCGCAACACATTGCCGTATCTTTGAACGACTCTCTCGATCTCGCTATTCATCAAGTTTGACCTCTTGTGCTGAGTATATAAACATTAGAAATAGCATGTGCTGTTTATAACCGATTTTTAACTCTTTTTTTGCCACATTACAATAAATAATTTTGGTTAAAACTGAGATAAGTTTCTTTGGCTACCCTTTAAAAGAGGAGCGTATTAAATTGATACGCTCGTGCCGTGATGAAGTAGTGAATGATTCGATAATACGCGAGTGTCTTTTCCGGTATCTTTTGCGATAGCTTCCTGTTCTAACGTTAGGAATACGCCAAGCCTTAGCAATTCTTTAACCACGTGATCTTTCACCCACGCATCCGTACTCGCCTTAAAAATACAGTTGGAGGATAAAAATTTTTGCTTTGAAAAATAATCGCTTTGTCGATCTTCCGTGAAGATGACAAATACAACTGCGAAGGCGTTAAGTTTTTACCGACAACGCAGTCGCTTTCACTTCGAGACGGAATCCAATACTACGAAGAAACCGCTTTTACATCAACACTACCAAATAAGGCTCTCATGAGCCTTTCGACACTTGTCGAAATTCACTCGGGATTGGTTCGTATTTACTCGGAAATGGTTGTCATGGCTTTGTTATGGGAAAATGTTGTCCACCTACGCTCTCTATCACGCAGTTCTGTCGCTTGTCATTAGAATGTTCAACAGGCCGTAACGCCTACGATTATATGCATAATTGGTTACAACACCAAAATCGTGCACACGGACACCGGAGGATCATTTCGAACGGTATTTGCCGAGCGAGGGTACACAGCTCTGTAGTGACAGGAATACTTTGGAAAATATCTACACATTCTCAATCCGTTAGGAAAGGAACCTCGAACGTGACACTCACACGATCCCCGTCGGTGATGTTAGCAATGGCTTATCCACGTTTTCCCGCATACGAAGGTAATAATTTTTTAAATTTATAACATAGGTTGGATTGTCGCTGCGACAATCATGAATTTCACGTAAACAGTACAAGGACGCACCATTTTGGCCCCCCAAAAAACAAAGTACTGGGTATCTTGACCAGTCCGACAGAATTTATTCGCCTTCATAAGCTACGCCAGTTCGGATGTAATTTAAAGGGTAAAACCGGTCCTGCTTCGCATGAGTGAACATCACACTTTACTTTGTATATACATATATCCCTGAAAAATGGGCTCAGTCGCTGTGTAAATACAAACTTAACGTAAAGTAAGACATTCCTACAGCACTAACGTAGTAACTGAAAACACTTTCAAGATGCTCTACACATTGGCAAGCCAAATCGGAAACATTTTGCTGCCCAGATCATCTGTATATATAGCAATGCTAACACTGGTCGTGATGGTCAGCATTGCTACTCATATTTTTTTGCCAAAGGGAATGAGATTTGAAATTGCTTTAAAATATCAGCATACAAAAATGCTGGCCTTGAAGGACGAATAGTTCGCAGCATTAAGCGTAAGTTGAATTAAACCGAAAAAACCGACACTTGTGAAGAACATTAACCTTTAGAGAATAACTGTTTTGGAGTAACTCACGAAATTTATGCACAGTTCGCCCACACAAAATTTCTAAAACATTCTTAGCTTAGCCGAAAATTTAGGAATGGAGTTTTTCCATCTTCTAATGTAATGAACTCCATTTTGGTTGTCATTCCAAAATGGAAAGTTTTCACCAGACAGAAATTTTCTTTTATATCTTCACGAGTCATAGTCCACCTTACTGATATGCGTGGGTGTATACATGAAGACCAAGTCACTTCGACGAGAAAAAGCGCTAAACCTCGCTTTTTTAGCGCTGCTAATTCAATTTTCAATTTTTAAAATCAAAAAGAGACTGACCATAGTATAAGTGTAGCAAAATATTAAAATAGGACGCGATGAGATGAGTAAAAGGAGGGGTTGAAATGATTATCTTCCGTGTCACGCCCATAACGTTCTAGAGATCCCACCAACTTCGTGCAGTTTCTCTTTTTCTCTTCGTTATCACCAAGTAAATCTATAATGTTTACGTATAACATCTCTTATCCCCACACTGCAAAAACTTATAATAAATTCAAGTCTAGTTAGTGTGCGCCCACGGCTGGTTGGGATCGCCACGCAGCTGTTCGTTGGACAGCTTAGGCCACCAGCCAACGCAGTGCAGACTAGTTTATTACAAGCCAAAGCACCAGTATTACAAGAGGAAACTTGGGAAAAACTGAAGAGCGTTAAAGAGTCGATTAACTAAAAAAAATAAAATGTCATCAGAAAGCAATGACAAAAAGATCGTCCACGAGGACAATAATCTTTCCGAAAACCTCATATAGGGCTATATTGTCATGTTAAGAAGGCAAGCGTTTGCCCACGTGGTTACGCTATTGGCCCCACAAAAAGGATAAAAAAGAACAATGTAAGAATAAAGGATGAAGAAAAATCAAATTAATACACAGACCTAGAATTTCGATTCATGTTGAAATAGGTTCAACTGTTCGACTCTTGCGAGCGAATATTGGCGATATCAAGACTCTACAAAATAGAGTAGACAGGAGGCGTAAAACGCATCTTGTTCCTTGCTAAAAGCCTCAAAAAACAAAGGCAATTGGTGGCGCTGCAATACTGAGGCGTGCTTAAGGAGTTAAAAAGACGTCATTGGCAATATACATGAAGTGCAATCGTGAGAGGATACAGTTCGTCTCACCTTCCTCAATTCTCCTGCCGGAAAACTGCATACCCTACGCTTAGAGATGATTTTCCGTTTCTTCGTTTCAGCTTATAAAAGCTCGTTCAAGTTAAAATTGTAAATTAAAGGGTCACTCTCGTTTTTCTTAACTCATGCATGCTTCAGTACCAGGTCTCGATTAACTAAATAACACGACTGACATAACCGTTCCCTGTTTTCAACGCGTCGTAAATGGAACGAATTTTAAAAGAGAGGCGAAATATACGAATATAAACCGGATAAGGTCAAAGTCGACCTTCAAAACACTAAAACCTTTAAAAAGAGGCGAAACAATCGTGCCTCCAGCTAAGGAAACATCAACAAAAAGAAGCTGAGAGACTTCAAGTGGTGACGCGTCTCTATTAAAGCTTGTACAAAACAACACAAATCGCTAACATAGTCATTAAATGGGGTAATGATCAGTTGTGAGCAGTTAAATCAACGTCAATGTTAAAGTTAAACAGATGGACCGAGGTTTTAAGCTCTGCGCCTGGTAATTTCCTTTCCTTCCTTCCGCCTGGGGATTCAATGCCGTCTCCAATGGAGCAAATTATACGCAATTGTCGTCAGGGGGCAGTCCACTAATAAACAAGAAGTCCCTAACATCTGTAGGGGGGTATTTAAGCATCAGTAATAAGTCCATGTCTGTCAAAAATAAACGGCGTTTAGTAACGTTTAGTTCAGGAAACCAGTTACACGGAATTGAAATCAGAAATTGGTCACGCGATTCTTATAAGTGCGAGGCCTTCCTAGGAGGCCTAGGAACGAACTGTCCCTTAAGAAGGCAACCTATTTAACCTACTGTTAGTTCTGGAAGATTGAACTCAGAGATTTTGGTTGCACAAAAAGGATAAATGTTCTAAGGGTAGCAATTTGTGAGGTATGTGCGTAAAGTTAATCAAGCTGCATGCAGCTTGCAGGAGGTTTGTTCAGTGTTCTTGGGTAAAAATGTATTCATTGCATTCTACTTAACACACCAAATCAGACCGCTACTGCTCACCAACAATGATCGATCTTTAAATGCTTCCGGCATTGAATGTGTAGAATCCCTGTCTCAATATTTATCAGTTTAGAAGTATTAAAAAAGCTATCTTTGCTTCAAAGAGCATCGCACACAGGGGAAGGGAACTCAGGCATTACGAAAATGGCATTTGATGCGAGTAATGTTTCCCAAGCTTCCATTTGCCGAACCAAGTAATAATCGTACGAGGCTTAAAATATTTTGCATGAGATTGTAACAAATGGTCGATATTCTTCAATCAGCTACGACAAAAGAAAACTTTTAAAGCTGTTTAATCGTCAGTTTTGAAGCGCAGTTTAAAGTAAACATCAGTCATCTTAATGACTTTACTTTGATGGGCCACGTCTTCATTCGATAGATAATTCGTGTCGCCCTTGTTGTTCCCGCAATCACAGATGGTCTACCAAATCTAAGTTGGTTTCTAAAAATAAACTGTTATCAGAAAGCCTTTAGGCTAAAAGACATCGAATTCAAAAAATGAACATTCAGAGACAGAGTGTCCTTTGTTCCGTTTTGTAGATAGAATTCCCAATGGATGATGAATCGAAACGAGTGTTAAGAATTGCTTTTGAAGTAAAACGCCTGACAAAAACATAGCAAAGGAAACACAGATTATATTCTACATCGGTGGAAGGTTTCAAATATATTCCTATAGCAGTTCTTTACCATTGCTGAGAATTTTTCCCAATCTAAATTAACCCACATATTCATAGCTGGTTGGGGGCTAGAATTACTTAATGTTACTAAACTAGTTTCAGGAACAATACGGTTTACGTAAACCGAAACTTTAGCAGTTATGAGGCTTTTAAGTCAATTTAAACCGTCTAAATGAATTTATTATTAGTTAGAGACGCTTTATTTTCGATTTATAGCATGAAATAAATATCTTCTGGTGATAAATCGGTAAAATATTTACACCAAAACTACGTTGCACTCTTCGAATGACAATAGAGTAAATTGAACAGCAAGTTACATTATTTAGAAGTCTGAAGTTTCCTCAGTAGCTTATTCGCTTTTTTCTTCACCTCTTATGCAACACATTAAAAGCTCAAGAAAAACTGTTCTACAAAGCTCTGCAATCAGGGAGTGAATGATATGAAAGGAAATAAAGAAACTGGCTGGGATAGTTTGCTTCAGCACAAATCAGAGACCCAAGCACATCGATTTGGTTGTATTACAATTTAAGGGCAGTGTTGCAAGAGAAAAGCTCATTCACTAAGGGTTAACACAGCTAGTGAGTGAAATTTCGAGAAATCCCTTCAGGCTGAGAATACGTAATGCAGCACTAAACAAAGGATTGAACTTTCACAGGACACGCGTGGGTATTATGATACTGTGCCACAGATTACACGCTAGAGAAAAAGTTGTGGTCGCAAGGCCAACTGGAATGTTTACCCTGAGTAAAATTGAACAAAGCTTAACTAATTTTGATTGCGTCTGTGAAACCAACTGATTTCTAAAGACTGTTTTGAGAGCTGTGTACACAACTTTGTTTAACATGTCTTCTTGGGAACGGGGAAACGAGTAGACTCAAATCTCATCCCACATCATCAACACAGAAAGGAACTCTGTATGAATTGTCAACTGATCTCAATTGTTTTACCTTGTGTTCATCATGTCGCAACCGGCGAAGTCTTGGTAATGCCACAAAATTTGTGTTGTTTTGGACAGGGCTTGAGCTAAGCTGCATCGAAAAAGTTGCTTTCCAAGGTTTACTTTAACATAATTTTATACCTTTCCAGATGTCGTAATAACAACTCGATAGTGATTACAAAGTTTGCGTGAAGACATTCAATGGACGAAGACCCCTATCTTATTTTCACCTGTGTCACGATAGACATAATATAAGGTTTCAGTTCTGTTGTTGACGAAGCTGCACTATGTAGGCGTATGTCTGAGTAGGACATGTTAGCTTTCTTTCAATCACTTTATGGCGCAAACATTCCGGCTCAAACAAGCCGCGCCTAGTACCGAGAAAGATCACTCGATCACACATACCGCGTCAAGTCAAAGTTCTGACACAATAACAAGGGTAGTTTGATCGTCCTCTGAGAACGAAGCAAATCCTAGCAGTATTTGAAAGCCTTTTCATCTTGTACACCTCACCAAAATTTGACTGAAACCACTGAGGGCAGCCGAGATCCTGCTGATTTCATTGACAGTTTGCATTACTGATGCTGCAATAGGGAACAAGCTTGCTTGTATGCTCCTAAGTAGGCACACTCTTATTCTAAAAGGTTATCGGGTAGTAATTTTGTGTAATGAGAGCAATTGACACCGGCTGAAAATTCAGCAGTGAACTTTGGTTCAGTTTATCGACAACATGAAATTCTGATACCTAACCTTCAACTCCGAATGCAACCGGGAAAGAGCTTCACATAATGAAAATACATTGGTTCAAAATAACACTATGAGCCGTGAAACAACCCTCAAATTAGCAAATCATCAGCGATGGTCAAAGTGCATTTCTAATTGGCCTGAAGAGATCTTCAAAACGTACAAACGGCGGCTTTGAGTGAACAAAACTAAAACAGAGTTCTTCCTTTAGCAAATGATGGAATCTGTCCCGCTTAGATAGATTATGTATTACTTACAATTGGAAGTTCTCGGTTCTATAAAATGTCTATGAGACAAACCCATCAGAGGTCTTTGCGTTCAAAACCAATAATTAAAAAAGAAAGATTCAAGAAGTTTTTGAGTCAGTCTATTCGATGCTTAGTTGGAAGGGGATAGCAACGACATGTAGGCCACTACATACCCTGTGGATAACTTTCAGGACATTCGTCATAAACTTTCAAAATTCAATTTATTTCAAGTCTAGAAAGAGTAGACTTTGAACTTCTCACCTAAACTGGATTTGATACGTTGTCAGTCTCAAGATCTTGGCATATGTTGCTCACACCTGAGTAACTGCTTCTCATTTCAGCTAACATTTTAGTGTACATATGAAGTTACAGCAGACCTTAAAGAAACGCAAACTGTCACAGCTTTCAGCATTTATCTAAAAGCAGCATTTCTTACTTTACTGTGAAAACACGTCTTCTGTTAAGTATTCTGTAACGAATTGCGATGCAAAGTGCCGAATGTCGGATCAATTAAGCCAAATCAGTTAGTTCGACCCCAAACCGGTTGCTGCATCACAAAAGCATTTCCGTTTTAATATATGCAAAACTACCTTAACGCTGTATTTCATCTAAATTTTTTATCTCCAACGAGTAATTTACGACTGATTTCTGAGTAAACACACCGAGAAATAAAGTCTTTGACCCACAAGGAAAAGACTCGACCAAAGCAATTGCATCACCGAGATCGTGAAAATTCACCATAACGAACATTGGATTATCAACTGAACACTAAACAATTGATAGATAATAGATAAGCGTTCGTTTCTTAATTTTTCACCATTGATACAGTTTGCTAGTCGCCTCACACACATGTAGCCACACTAACGAGTGTAAGACAAAGGGTGCCAACGCCATCATGCATGCTTTTTGAGGGAATTTTTTCAGTTCTGTTGGCAATATAAGGACTCCCTGGATTGGCGTTGACCCAAGAAAATGCAGACGTCTAAATCGAAGAAGTACCTTTTAACTTCAGTAAAATAAGAAAATAAAGGAAACTCAAAACAACTAAGAGATGAGATGAGGACAATTGAGGGTTGCGGTTATGCAGTCATGCGTTGCACAAGGAAGACAAATAACTCTCGTGATTGATGTTTGCAATGAGTTAGAACACACCGGATGTAAGCATTGTCTAAACTGCACAGGTGATGGCGATGCCAAAGTCGAACAGGTGGATTTGCTATTATCAAACCCGTCAGCATGTGCTCTTGTTGATGAGCGAGGATTAGTACAAAACAAAGGCAAGTACAGATCAATTGTCTCTTGAGCGTTCTGAAGTTTTGAGGAGTCCTCTTTCATGTGATGATATTCCGCCTTGGTAACGAAACAGCAGATAGCGTGATTCACAGCTAGAACAAGCCCCCGCACTTTTAATCAGTTGTACCTAAAAGATATCGAGAGATGATGGGAATGCGGTGTCCTTTATCAGCACTAAGCGCTTGATATTGTCACCTTTTCATTGCGTCGTCATGATACTTATCCCCTGCCATTGATAAATTTAAAACTTGTAATACCTCAGAAAGAGTATTAGGCTTTTAATAGCTAGAGTAAGGACGAGAATTCAAGAACGGACATTAACTCTCAGCCCGAAGAGAAAACTCTAAAACAGAAACATATAGAGCTGAGCCGAACAATAACGAGTAGAAAGCACAAAATACTTCTTATAAGGTACCAGCGTGAATTTTAATAGCTACTTCTCCACGCGTTCTGCTAACGGTATCTATTTGATAAATCTGCCGTGCACCTTCTAAATAAATGCATCCTCTGCTTCTGTAGTTGAACAGTGCTGGCATTTGTGTTGTCATTTCCGGCTTGCAAGGAATGCTCTTTCAATCAGTGAACTGAACGATAATCGTGGTGTCTATATCTCGGTTTCTATGGAATAGACTTATTTCATAGATGTGCCCAAAGAGTTTGGGGCGTTTTGAGTTCTTATTCAAGGATCCACTGAGTTCATGAGTGTTGCCAAGTTATTATTGAATGCTTGTCATGAAGAAAAACGATTTCGGGAAAAAAGTGATCGCATCTATAGACGACGTTGTGGTTGCAGAAAGTAAAGTTTCAAATTCCCCGTTTTCCGGTCGCCTGCTTTGTGGAATGGTACTCCACGCAGGATGGGAGGTCAAGTAGCTTCGTTCCACGACGCCCTTCGGCAGGCAAAGTGTTTTTACTCAAATTTACGAAAATCTAGAGTAAATCTAATTGTTAAAACGCTTTTCTTAGGCGGAGTTAACGCCACTTTTTGACGGTGACTGCTGAACAAGCTATACATGATTCTTTATGGATGCAAGCCTAGAATACCCTTCACTTTCCTTTTTAACATACTCTGAGCATGGCCATATGTGTTGTCCCTAAGTACAACACTTTCAAGAAAGAAAGAAAGAAAGAAATGTCAAGGATAGTTGATCAGGAATGAAGTCAGCTGCACAAACTCTTCATTATGCATTTCCATTCTTATACAACCCCTTTATTCATGCTAGCGGCAATTTTTTTAGTGAGGTGATTAGAGTCAGCTCTGAGAACCACCTGTTTTAATCGTGCGTATCACACTTGAAACCAGGGGTAACATTCGTATAATCCAAAAGATAATTTATAAGACTTGTACAACCCTTTCCTATGCATTATTTCCTATGTTTTTATGAATAACTGGATCAGAAGTACAACCACACAAATACGAAATACGAAACGCTGCCGGTGGTTTCAATTAGAACGTTAAGTCTCAATTATTCTTTCTTTTCTTTTGCTTCCCATAAAAAAATGCAATTGCCCTGAACCTTCCGATTTACGATCACAGTTGAAGAGCACACGAACAAAATGGGTCAAACGTCTTTAAATGTCATGATAGAGAATAGCTTTTTTATCGATGTATACTTGTGAGATAATATTATTTAAATTTAAGAATAGAATCATTAATCGAATTCCACGATCTCTTTCAACGATAATCATACTCATTCATATGGTCGAGACCGTGTTATAGTTTAACGTGCTGATAACCAGTTGAGACCTGCAACCTTTCAGATTTGCTAACTTTTTTCCCTTTTCAAAATCTCTAACTTAAACAAAAAGCATCGTTTGCTTTTGTGATTGAAGTGTCATAAATGGCAACACTTGAATTGTCCTGAATACAGCATACAGACATAATCCTGTTCGGCCGCCACTGAATTCAGCTACACCGTACTTGAAATTTCAGAAAATGTTATCACCTTAACTTCAGCCTAGGTTAAGTTTTCAATACTCTAAAACTTTGGCCACTTTGAGCTTCGATGTTCTGAGACAATGAAGACTAAAGCATCCTTGGAGGCTGTCAGGTGATACAACGGATTAATTTAATTCAATTCCCAGAGGTTCCAACTCAGTAGTCATCTTTCCATTCAAGTTGCCCGGACGACGGTCTGATCCTTTACTTTCACAATATAGGGAATTCAACAATTCGCGACTTTCGTAAGTCGATGGAATGTTTCAGCAAGCAAACGAAAAGGTGACGAAATATTACGAAACGATATCGATCAAAATAACGTCATACTGTAGTACACTCTTAAGCCAAAAGTTGATTCACGGATCATCAATGTAAACAGAAAACTTAGTTTGAAGTGAGTGTTAACAACCAAAGAAAACAAATATTATCTGTAAATAACATAAAACTTGTATTGCTATGGCTTCAATACAATCATGAAATGCTTCTTTAGAAACAAGCTGACACGAATCGAAGAAGCAAACGTGACCGTAAGCCCAAACTGCTTCGTGACCGTAAAGTAATTTCATTCAGTCAGAAATTACGCTCGTGCTGACACGACGCCACCAACGGATTGCAAAACACTTTGGTAAATGCGTGACTTAAGAATGCTACGTTTGTGGGTGTGTCAGTGCTCAGACGTGTAAGGGTAAAGTTCACGTTTACTCAGTTACAGTAGTTATGTTGCGCAATGTTGTTCAGTCACGTCATTCGCTAGTCGTTTCTAGAATAATCTGGACACGCATGAGAGAGCTTGCGGACACGCACCTCTCACGCGTGCAAAGGAAGTTTTGATCACAAAAACAGGCGGTTTGCCTCTCGATTTCCTTCTTTGAGTTATTTATTTTGCCAAAGAAACGTTACGACTCGCAATGATTAATTCCTGCGTTCTTTCTAATGTATTCTCTCCTTTTCTTACATATATATATCTAGCAATAAGAAAACAGAACGCTTTAAAAAAGAACAATTGTCTGCCTTTCATGTATATTTATAGTTAATTTTTGTCTGAAAATGCGACTGAGCTATATTTACCTCTAAGAAATGTCTTCCAAAAATCATTCCTTTTCTAGTTTCCTTCAAAATGTGTATAAATTACATTATAAGCTAAAACACAAGAGATGTGTTAATCATAGCACTCTCGTTTTTCCTTCCTCTTTTTCAGGGGTGCATAAAAGTTATTTTAACCAATATGGTAATAGAATACACGGTCTCCTGCCGGAAAGGAATCTCGGGATTTCTTAGCCACAATGATTTTTTTTTAAAATAAGTAATAATGAGAAAAGCTAAACTGCTTCTCGACAACCATCTTGACAAATCAAGACAGATACTTAAGTGTGAAGTAAGGTAAAAGGTTTTACCTAAAAAAAAAAAGACTAAAAACTGTTTTGCTGGAACATGAAATCTTTATCACTTTCTTGAACTCTCTAATGGGAAAAACTCAGACAAAACCAATTTAATATTTAAATGTAAATTCATTTTCAGAACGAAGATGGTGGCAAAAATGACAAAAATAATACGAACGTTTTCTTTATGTTCCGCGCACAGTTCAAGATCTAGAGGACGTTTTTTTTTAATCCGACTCAAGTTATGAACGAATATTCTACCGAAAACTTTTGACGTACGGGCTCGGCACTGGTTCCGGAAAAAACGAAAAAAATACAATATGAATGATAACTGCTACAATTGAATCACTCTCGTTAGCATCAAAGGAAAAACTTTAAAGCAAACTGCTGTTTTTTTTTTCGGGATGCAAACGACAAACTGGAAAGTAGACTTTAACCTTCCTGATTGGAAAATGACAAGGAAAACAAGTAAATGTGACAAAAAAACCTCGATCTCGGCAATATGTATCGTTGCAAATTTCGCTTTTTCTAGAGTCGTTTGCGTTGATAAGCCGCCACCCCGAAAGCGGCGGATCTCCAAAAACCTGATAACAATAAACTCAAAAACATCCTTCATATCGTTCCAGAATTTGAATTGCAAATTCAGTCTCCCTTTCACTGAGGTGGCAAAATCAACACATTTTTGAACGACATAACACGATTCCCCATAGCTACCGCGCTTCTTTTAAGTAACATCTCAAATCCTCGAGCTCTCTTCAAATTAGCCGTATAAAGCAAAATGCCAAAACCGTGAAGTTTTCAAATGCGATGTCATCAGTCCCTGTTTCATCCGCTTTTGCTTCGCTTCCAAATTCTATGAATAAGTAATAGGTGTCAAGTTAATGATATCTGTGTTTTTCACCTGCTCCAACGGGTGAAATGGGGATTCGCAGCAAGCATTTGACGTCAGCCAACGTAATTCGCGAGCTATTTTTATCACGAAACCCAAGCAAAAACTAATGCACCTGCTCCTGTTATTCAGCCTTCGGCAAATCATTCTTTTTTTGTCATGGACACCCACGGCAGCACTAATTGGTGTCCGTTTATAGAAATGGTTTATTTTTAACAAAAATATTTTGGAGACTTCCCAATTTAGAAACTGGGAAAAGGTAGTAATAGTGATAATAAAAACGAAAAACATGTTTTTTTCATAAAGGCTTAATGCGCAGCAAACTCTCTAGAAAAAGAAAATTTAAGTAAAACTATATATAAAAAAAATCCTTTTTTCGACGGCAGATTGTACAATGTTTTATTTAACAGAAAAATCTTCCCAATCTTAAGTGGTTTATTTTACATTTTTCTTTAAATAAGATAACCCAGTAACAAGTGATAAATTTTTAACGATGGGTTTTTTCGCAAATAAATTATGAGGCACGTTCGAGGAAGCCGAATTTTGAAGTACGGGCACAAGACCATTCAAAAATTGAGCAATATTTAAAGTTGGTAACCTAACCCTCAAAATATTTGCATGAATTTGTCTAGATAATTCGTTTCTTGTCACGGACGACTGACTAAGGGCCCAACAGCGAATGAACGTCATAGAGTAAACAATAATTGAACAATTGTACAATATAAACTAGGGTGACAACCGATGACGCGTATGCAAATTATCAACTAGCATTTCCGTAACGCCAGAAACGAAAACTCTCGACTCCATTCGCTTTGTCGCCTAGCAATTCTATGTTTTTCGATGAAAGAGGATTCTTAGTGGAGAATTAAAGTCATTTGTTTCAAATTCCGGGCGAAACGAAAATGTGCCGAGAGTCATTTTTCGATCAAACCGCTTGACGATACCGGTTATTGATAAACAATACACATTTACGCAATATCTATCTACGTCAAAGCATGACGCACATCGGCTAAAATTAGCACCGAGTTCATTGGCTGCCTGACATTATTGGAAAATTCTCGCACGTCACGACATTTACAAACGAACAATGAATTTTAGATTTAAGGAGTCGCCCACTCGGTTCGTACACAGAATCGTCGAGCTCTACGAAGCGAAGGAGGTAAATCCGACGGAACGCAAACGACCCCGAAGTTCTAAGCCGAGTCGCAGTTATTGCTGGCCAATAACTCGACCTATACCTATACTGTTGATCAGTTTAAACGACAAAAAACTACTTCAAGTTATTTAACCCAACCGTTTGGAGAACCAAGTATTTGTAATTTATCATGATGATTACCATGACTGAAGCTTTGGATAGCCTTGCTCAAGTTGCTACGGACCAACTTTTTGGTTTTGATACCGCCAGTCTTCTCACACCTCAGCTTGCTCGCCAAGTTCCTCAACTAAGCGCCGAGGAATTTTCATTTGTTCACGCCGGCATGGATGAACCAACGAATATTTTTGGTGAGCCGGTTGATTTCCACGACACTTCTGTTCCAGGTACTTAGTAAAACTAACGAACGTTAAATTCTAACAGTCACCGTTCGGACCAAGTTGTCTGTTATCGTCGGAAGCGAATCCACCTACGCGAATCGCCGTGTTGGTGTTTTCAAAAATAAGCGTTGGCTCTGCATAAGACCGTGGGAATTTCTTTCTTTCGAACATTTTTAACCGTCAGTCTCGCTAAGTGCCTTTCGAATCTGTTCGTTCAACTAATTTGTGAAATTGTTCGAGTTCGACAATTTCGCATTACTCTCGTCAAACTTAAGAACATGGGCAACAGTCTTGTGTATCTTTTAGACAAGTGTCTCTCTTTTCTTGTTTAAGTAAGGGTTCTTGTCTGAGTAAGTGAAGATTTAAAGTAATATTTCTTGCGCAACGCGCTCCCTTTAGAGGCAATGTTTAATTTATGATGCCACTCATTCCAATTTGTATAGTTTATTTACATTAGTTCGCTAACACTGATTTTGCCTTCTCGCTTTTCTCAGGAGATCTTGACCTGGATTACACTGTGCCAGACGTAAAGCAGGAGGGTGCAAACCAGTCTGTCAAAGCCTGCCAACAGCGTTTGGCTCACTTTAAAGTCCCAAGTCTACATGATGTGATTTCGGGACCGACTGGATCGACTCCACCACCGAGCGGACACGCTTCTCCTTACAGTTCTCCTGCTCACAATCTGTGGATTCCTGACCGCACAGTTCTTACTCCCTTGATCAGTCAGGCTGGAACTACACCTTGGAGCACATTTTTCTCGGACACAAAGCTTCCAATGTCCCAGGAAGTAAGTTCGGCACCAAACAAGGTACAGACTCCTACTCCACAAGAACTTCCACAAGAGCAGGTGGCAGTCTCAGCAGCAAACAACCCACAGACCAACTTTTACCAGCGACCTATTCAACAGCCAGTGAACTCTAATTCACCGATGTTTATGCAAGCTACAGCCACACTGAACATGAAATGGCCAATACTTAGTGGTCCTTCTCCATTTCCTACCACAATGTCTCCAGATCACTCTGCAATGATGGACAAGCTCCTTCTGCACACCACAACTCCTTCTGACTTTCTTACTACGCCACCAAAACCTGTTCAAAGAGGTCGCCCTGCCAAGGCTGGTTCTGCTATACTGAAAGCAAAGCGTAACAACCCTGCTGATGGGCGCTCACGAACACCACCAAGTGAGCGGCCTTATGCATGCCCAGTTGATACATGCCCACGAAGGTTCTCAAGGTCTGATGAACTGACACGCCACATGCGAACCCACACTGGACAGAAACCATTCCAGTGTAGGATCTGCATGAGGAACTTTTCCCGTTCAGACCATCTGACAACTCACATCCGTACACACACTGGTGAGAAACCTTTTGCCTGTGACACATGTGGTCGACGATTTGCACGATCTGATGAACGCCGTCGCCACATGAAGATCCATTTGAGAGAACAAGCTAAAAAAGAGGAGGAAGCCAGAAAAGCCATGGCTCAAAGTAATGGAACTGTTTCACCCATCCAGAGCCGGTCTCCTCAATCAACACCATCACCCCTTCAGGTCCCAGTGACCTCGGTGAACTCTTTTTAAAGTATTTGCCACAAACATTTGACAGTGCAGGCACTGTTTCAACACTACAGTTTTAAGAACATTACGGTTTTGAAGAACTCTTATTATGATAAGTGCCTTATGTTTTGAGGAACATTTGTGTATATTATTTCAAGGAAGAATTTTAAAGGAAGGCTGGTCCTTTGTACAGATTTTCATTATGCAGGTTTTGCAAGGTACTGGAAGTGCCATAATAATGCTTAATGTAAGGTATTTTTTCAGTTATGGAGTTTTATGTTAGCATACAGCTGGTCTCTGTATTTCTTTGAGCTAACATAACCTTCATGAAAACAGTGATCTGTTTCGCTAATTGGTGTTATTGTTTATCAAGACAAAGTGCCCCATGGCACTCTTCACATGCAAATCTAGTTGTATTTATAAGTTGAGAAAATTCAGAATTAGGCTGGTCCTAATGTACATAGTTTTATGTGCAGATCATTCTAGACACTTAGTGTCTTACTAGGCCTATTTTTCATACAAATATGAAATAGAAACAAAAAATACAGCTGGTTTCTGTATACAATTTAACGTAAGATATTTTGTGTAAAGAAGTTAAGTATTGCCAAATTGTTCTCCTTGGTACAGTAGATATAATTATACATAATTTTTTTCATAACTAGAAATCAAATTTACAAGAATTCATAGCTTTTTTTGATATTCATGAGTACTCACATACGGGTTTAACCCAGTTGTATAAACATTTATAGATGTTGACTGTTTATCAAGGAGAATGATTTTTTTCAAAATGTCAGAGATTATAACAAACTAAGTAAAAGTCAAGCTGGTCATTGACTCGATAAACACAGTGCTGGTCACTTAAAGATAATAACAATAAAAGTTGAAAAGATTTGAAGAATTTTACAGTCTGTTTGATGTCCATTTATAAACATTTAAGGGGTCTCAACACAGACCCTATCCTCCCTATCCTCCAGCCCAAATTGTATATATCCTACACCTTCCTACAGAGCTGCTGACTAATCTCTACAGGATTTTTCCTGTATGTTAGTTCCAAAAACTTAAGGGATAATAGTGCACCATTCTCCTCAATCTGTTTTCACTTGTAATCTTTGACCTGACCTTAATCCCTAGCTCCACTTTCAAAACAACAAATAGACTGCATTAAGTCTATTATTGAATTTATGGTTAACAGCTTAACATGATGAAAAATGGAGCAAGAAAGACATCTCGCAAATCTTGCATACCTATCCCAATGAAGTGCTATCTTCTGAAAAGTTTTATTTTCAAGGTTAGGAGAAATATCTAATGCTTTGAGTTGTGCACCTTTGGTTCATTTAGTTTTCATCACTGTTGTAGGTTATAGTTGATCTATAAATTAAATGTAAAGGCTGAACAAATGGCACCATGGCTTGGTTGAGCAGAATGCCCAGATACTGTGTGTATATTTGGGAAGTGGGGGAAAATATGTAATTCTTGGATCAACTTCATTTGCCTTGACATGCTTGTAAAAAAAGTACCTTGAGGAAACTAATCAAACAAGATTTCAACTCTAAAGAGACTATTCCTTATTGAAAAACTTTGAAATTGCCCTTGTATTGATGACTTATTTTTTTCATGACACAATTTTGGCAAAAACACGATTAAGCTGATGCTAGTATATTTCCCTGCTAAAATAAGGTAAGTTTGTGTGTGCATTTCATAGTAATTTGGAATATCTCAACCTCTAACTTGTGTTTCTGTTCAAATGCAAAGTTGTTTAGTATATTCCACATAGGTGAATAGTGATTAGCAAGCACATGTACAAATCAACTCTGAGCAGTTGAAGAGACAAAATCCCGTCTCAACAATTCGATTTCCAACCATTTTACAGTATATTGACAGAAATAAACTAATTGTTTTGGTTTCTGTGGGGTATATCCTAAAACAATCATTCTCTTCAGTGTTGGTGAAAGTGGTGGTTAATTACCTCGATGCTTTGTGGCTCCGTAAATATCCACTATTATTCACCTCCACTTCGGTGAATAAAAGTTAAAAAGCACCTGGTTGTAACAAAGAGTATTTCATACCCAGTCCACATATCCATTTTTCTTTACATGCACCATCCTTTTTAATCCCCATTTTGCAGCTTGGATTTAGTAGTACATTAAAGGATATGGTACATTAGGAATAAAACGATATAGGCACTTACCATTTCCGGAAACAGACATAATATGTAGCTTTGAAGAAGTTTCTTTTCACTCAGCTAGAGAACCATTGAAGGCAAAATGGAAATTATGAAAAACAGAAATTATGTAATTGTGAAACAAGCTGTTAACCTGTGACGGTTTTTAGGAAACTTCAAAGAAAAGTGATGGCTCTGAAAGTGATAAGAAATGAAAATAACAATAAGTAAACTTAAAGACAGATTGTAAGAAGGATAGAGAACATTAGAGATACTATGCTGGCCGGGAAGATCACCATTTAAAGAGATGTCTGCAAAAGGTGTCTTCCATCTTCCGTTTGAAACTCCTCATCAGAGAACACAGCTTATGACTCACTCTTTTTGAAGTGATCGGGTCCATACTGTCCTGATCTTCACCTGATATCGCATAAAAATGGAAATTCAGTTCCTTTCTTTACCAAAGAGTCCAAATTTTCATCAGACTTTACAGCTCTTGGAATACGCGTCAAAAGAGCCGCACACTTGTCATCGCGCCGTCGCGACTCGTTTTCGAACCAGCCAATTACATCGCAGAATTTATAAAAAAATTGCCGCCAAATTAAACACCTGATAAGCTTCGTGTTTATTATTACCCATGGTCGCCATGTTGGCCAAGCTGTTCGTAGTGTTGTTGAGCTATCTCCTTCTGGTGTTTCTTGCCGCTCGAATCTTCGAAATTTCATCGACATGGCTGAAAGCTGGTTGTCTGGCTAGTCAGCTGTTGAGTCCGTTCGCTCTGAGTGTTAAAAAACTAAAAGCGATTTTGGAAGAAAGGGGCGTTAGTTACACGGGTTTGGTGGAGAAGAAAGAGCTTGCTGAATTAGTCGAGGCTTGCGGAGCGGTGACAGGGGCCGAAAGCTGCTCTATTAGCACCGAAAGTTCTGGAGAAGACGAAGAGAAAAGTAACGAGCTGCAATTTACTGGAGCATCTCACTTCTTTGAGGAAGTGGAAGATACCAAAGCCGGGACATGGTTGGTTGATGTCATACCTGAAGGTCACTCGTCCTTGCTCCGTAGGAAGCAATGGTTGGTCCTCAAACGGAAGATCGTTCGATTTGGTATTCGAATCGGAACATTTAATTGTGGCAATGATCCGAGATTGTGCATTAAGTATGGCTGGAGGGAGCCGTCCCTCGCTATTTCTATGCCTCAGGGAAATCAACCGAAGGGTAACGTCATTTTAAAAACATACGATTCAAAACCTTCGGTGGAACTGGTGTTCAGGTGGATTAGCAAAGAGCTGTCTTTGAAGATAGAAACATTTGACAGAGTAGAAGAATTTTCCAATACATTTAAAGAGAAAATAAAAGAAAATCCCGTCTATGTCGTATTATTCACGACATTACCAGAACCTCCTTTATACCTTGCTTCCCTTTCAGTTCAGTTTACGGGAAGAGTTCGATTTGGACACGTACGAGTATTCGATTGGACGACAAAAAAACATATCCTGAAAAACTACAACATCAAAAATTTCCCAAGGCTCATGATATTTACATCAGAGGGGAATTTGACGTACGGTTATAGAAAAGGAGAGTGGATAAGATATCATAACCTTGAACTATTCCTAAAAACACTACATCCAGAAGTGAATGATGTATTTGTGACAGTGTTCCTGATGATAAATGTGAGCTGTTGTATGGCTTTATTCATAATAGATGGGGGCATACTGAAAAGATTAATTAACTTCATATGGCTCCTGATATTTTATAATACCAGCCTTATAATTCTTTGCCTTCCAGTCCTCTCAATATTGCAACTACCGTTACTGACTCCAGTTCTGGATTTTGTCCTGAAATACTCCAGATATGCTATGACATCAGATGCTGCAGCAATTATGAGAAATTACTTAGGTTTGGGATTACAACACAAGTGGTTAATGTTTGGGGGATATTTTTGCTATGGTATAATGATATGGTGGGTGCAGAAGAGAATTAGATGGTACTTTGGATTCGAGAGTGAAAGTGACAATGTAACATCAATCACAGAATGGTTTACTCAAGATCTTCACTACTTTACAAATGTTGTACAGACATTTCCCACTTTGGGACAGTCACGAATAAACTACAGTGTTTCTGGTCTTGAGGATGGGTTTGAACTTCTTATTCGACGCCTTGCAGTCCCTGAACTGTGGCTCCGTCCCGTCATTCCTACTGAATATCTTAACAGCCTCCCAGTTTGGAGATTCTGTCATTCTCAGGTGAATCATTGCTCTGACAACAAACATAAGCAGTGCACAAGCAAGCACAATTCTTGTTGCAAAGAATCTGTAAAACCACCTGGGATGTTGGTGGCACAAGACTGCTCAATATGTCTGGAGGATTTCAAAAGTGGTTGCATGTTACTTGGCCTCCCTTGTGGTCACTGTTACCATCAGAGGTGCATTGAAGAGTGGCTTTGTGGGGGGAATTCCAGTGGTCATTATTGTTGTCCTGTGTGTCGCTGGCCTGCTTTCAAGATAAAGCCTCCGGCATTAGGAGCAAACCCAATAAGAAGTCAAGCTCAAGAGACAAATGTTTGAGTATCCTAAGGCATTGTAAGACATGGCCACCGGTGCTTGAAGGAACAGTTTTTGAAAGCAGTATTTTTTTCTCTTTTTTAACCCTAAGGCCACACGGTCTTATGGTGAGTAAAATTTTCTTTTTAGTCATTTTCTTTCTGTTACAGCTATTTGCAAAAGTGTCTCAAAGTCTCTTAATTTTGGTGAGCTATTCAGGACTTCTGACTGATACGTAAGATTAAAAAATTGCATTTTTTTTTCCAATTTTAATTTTAAATTAATAATGATGTAAATGTGTTGTGTATGCTTTGAAGCTTCAGTTTTTAAAAGTTATTTTACTCTTTAACTTCCTTTACAGCCTTACATATTTTTTTAATCATTAATTTTAACTTGAATGAGGGTATTAGAACAGGCCAGGTTCATTTGAAATTCAGACAAGAACTAGAAGGTGTGGGAACGAAACAAATGAAATAGCACTAAGGTTTTAGCATGGATAATACATTCCTTTAGTCTGTTCCCATCAGCTTTTGAGCTAAATATGAACCCTTTTTTTTAACTGATAACAATACATAATGAAAATTACACATGAAGATGATCACCAATTTAAGAAGCTCCTGATTGTCAATCAAATTCTCTTTGTCACTGAGATAAGAAATGTAAAGAGAACTGTATGGAGAATATGGATGCTTGTGTTGGGGTGTAAGGGGTTAAAAAGATTATTACCATATGGAAATGGTGAAGTAAGTAGTACAATTAATAATCATATTTAAAATATAACAAAAATTGATGTAATCTGAAAAGTTTTTCAAACCTCTCAAAATAGAAAAAGTAGAGGGTAATTCAAACAGAGAAACAGGCATGCTGTTAAGGACAAAATCCTCACAGCAATTTTTTTGTACTTATTCCTCTGGAAACTTGAATGTGTGATCACTGGCTACTAAAAGAGAGAGTGTAGCTAAGCTTGAAAGTAATGTAAATCATTTTTTTTTCTAATAAAACATTAAAAGGCATAACCTTTGGTTTTTTTTGTGTGTATGTTAATTTTCTAGGTGACTCTTGTTCATGTCAGCCTTGACCTAATTATTAATGAAACAAGCCCCATCCTAATGTTTCATGTTTGCAAACACATTATTTCAGTACTACCTGAAAGGCAATCATCATCATCATCAGCATGACTCACCCATGTAAGGTTGCATTTGATTTGTAATTTAAACAATTTTACCTTGAATGAGCTCTCTAACTTTATGATGTAATGCACCATTGAGTTCTAGTTGAGTATGGCACTCAAGCAATCTATTTTAATTTAATTTCACTCAAGTTGTGTGGAGTTATCTGCTACCCCCTGCTTGATGGATTGTAAGAACAGATAATATCACTAATGGAGGAAATGTGTTTGTTCTTTGACATGTGAGCTGAATTCACATGTTAAGCAGCATGTTACTCTCATATGAGACAGGCCAGGTGTGTCACCTTATGATGTGCAAGCTGTCATAATTTAATCTTGAGCCCAGCTTGGGAAAATTCAAGGAACCAAAACAACAACAGCTGAACATATTCACATATTCTACAAATTCTATCATAAAGGACAAAGTGAGCTCCTAAGATGCAACATGTGACCCACAATGTTAGCGTTAAAAGCATCAAGTGGCTGAAAGTATTGCTACTACCCTAGGATGGGATGCACAGGTTACTCTCAGCATTTCATCAGGCTTCCCTGTTAGTTTATTGGCACAATGAGATTGTCTTACTTAAGTAAAGAAGATTGTCTTACTAAAAAGTAAAGAAGGAGATACAGGGGTTTCAATAACCTTTTTGAATATGTGATTGCCCATGGTGTAATAAGCCAAGAAAATGGTCTAAAGGTGAAACCCAAACTCAGGAGCTTCACAAGCTCAACAGATGGCAAGAAGTCTTATAGGCAGCAGTAGACTACCAGTAATCAGCTTTTATTGAAACCCTTAAGAATGGTGCAGCCAGGGCTCAAATCTGAACCTCAAACCCTGGACCCCACTGCAGTAACCATTTGCCCCATCCAGTCTCCAAAATGTAAGGTTCCACACTTAAAACAGACCTTCAATTATGTTGTGTAGTTTAGTTCTGTGCATTTAAAACATGCTCAATAGAATTTTTTTTTGTACACATCAGGCCATTATAATTTCTGTAATGAGTTTTGAGAGCATGTGTGAATAGAAGCACTATTTTTACATTAAGAAACATCCTGGCAACAATTTCCAACAGAGCATTTACTTCATTTCAAAGAATTTTTACTCCATAGTAAACACAACTACAAAGCAGTTCTATTGTCATTGTCTTATCTCAAAAATTCATGACAGTGATGTTTCCTGTCAGGAAATTCTTGACTTTATCACAAATATATCTATTAACTTTTAAAATCTGCTTCATCCTTATGCTGGTCAATGGTTATTCTGTTTCACACATATACAGTAGAACCCTGCCAACTCAAACTCAGTAAACTCAAATTTCTGGTGACTTGCAAAAGATCTGATTTTCTTTGACCCCTTTTTTCAGTCATTTACTCAGCTAACATGAACCATTTTTTGTTTGAGTTAGCAGGGTTCTAGATACTGTATCACTTTCTTTACAAATAATATTGTAAATAATAAATAATTTTACCATTAGTAAGTCTCATCTTATGAGTTCCTGCATTTAAGAGTTATCTTGGTTTCTCCTATAGAATACTTTGTAATATTTTAAAGCACAACACTTCCTGATGTAAATGAGCTGTTACATTTACAACTTTGATTTTCATGTTTGGCAGAAATCAAATTTCTAAATACCATGTCCCTCTGTGCCTTGGAAAATGATAAAAACCAAATGTAGAACCATGAATTGAGTACTTGGCTTCTGTTCTCAGTTCAAATGTATGACAATTGCATAGAGTAAACTTAAGAATTATTAACTGTTTGGAACATGTTCATGGCCACAGGAGTCAAGTCATTTTTTTCTTTGTAATCATCAACAGAGAACTGGCAACGTTTGCCAACCTCTGCTCTGTCATCTAAGGAATGCTTTTGTTCAAATGCAAACAGGTAGTATCTGTGTGGACCAGATCTTGAGGGTGGAGTAGGTGGGTTGTAACCTGCAAAATGTTTGAAAGATAGACTGTAATAAGAGATCATAGACCAAAAGCAAGCAGGATGCAGAACAAAATGTAGTGACACTGGTAAAAGGGTGATACAAAATAAGTATAATGACAGATAGTTTCACATTTAGGCTATAAATCAGAGCAGAAACAACTTGGTCCATAACTTACAGAATGAGTACAAACTCACTTAGTAAAGGTTAGACTGGTATATTTTTTGGGGGGACTGAAGTGGGTTCAAAATCAAATGACTTCATTCTAGAACATAGTTTGACTCAAGGTCCAAAGTGCTTTTAACACTGATTTTGGTTTAAACACAGGCCATGCACACAATCATGTTTACCTGTGAAAGTGTCACCTATAATATTGCCTTTTTTTAAGTCATCTCCCTAGGAGAGGACAACAGTAATCAACAAGTAAGTAACAAAACAAACACACAATTTTAATGATAGTAATAACTCTACTTGGGAGGTTAAAAAACAATTTTTGTAAAACAGATTGGTGTAATATTCTACTCACTTTAATGTTACCAACAATCCAGTGAAGCCAGCTTCTACAACTATGGCTTTCTCTGGAGGGAGCATCAGGATCTACCATTGCTATCAAATATTTCTTAACAGAAACCTGAAATAAATTTTTCACTATAATTAAGCATGATAGCTTCTAACTTCACTTATTAAAGTCAGAACTTTACATAGAGATTAAATATTCTGCAAGTAAAATATTGATAGGCACCTTGAAATAATGTACAATCATGCCATGTATAGTTCATGACATACAAACTATATTACTTCCAGGGTTTCTTGGCCTTGTGCAGACTCAAAAATGCAGTAAGTTTGGAGGAGACTATTTACTTGTTGCCTACATGCACTAAAAGTACATTTGGTTTCAGCACAACAGGAATAGTCAATCATGAAGTGTATGTGTGTTATTTTTGATCTCAGGGGGCCCTGCACAATTCTATGCATATTTTAAATTTTAAAAAAAGTGTAGAAATGTCTGAAAGCTTTGAACCATTGCAGTTAATGTAAAAACATTGTTGCTTTTTGCTGATCTTCAGGTTCACACCAGCTTAGTTGAAAGCCCCAAGTTTCTTATTGTAGTTTAAAACTTTGAAAGCTAGAGCTCAAATAAAATTTAGAAATTCAGCAATCTAAGCTTTTTTAAGTGCCACTAACCCCCCAAATTTTTTTTACAATAAAAGAAATTTCCTTGTTTACTGATCATCGCAGTGAAATAATTATTGCAATTGCATAAAACCTTGCAATTCTTCAAACTGTGAAAGCTTAAAAATTTTCATGTCCATGAAGGTGCATCTTGGACCCTGGATTGGGGAATGTTGTTGTGTCACCCCAGGAACCATGCTACACTGCTGCAAAGAAAAACTTAAAGACACATTGTCAAGACAGGAAATGATTTTGGGAATTTTCCTTTCTCTCAATGCCAAGGACCTTCCATAAAGCACCTAAAGAAAGCCATATCATCTTGAGACTCAAAGTTGGATAGTGACTATATGACTACGAGGCATTTGACGCTTTCTAATCAATCAGAATATGATGGGGAGATGGAGGAAATTGACTGTGTACCAAAAGTGAAGCCCTAATGAAATGGAGTCTAGAGATCCCTGACACTACTGGAAAAGAAATCTCTCCGACTCCTACAAGCTCATCTCGAGAAGGCACATCCCAAAAAGCCTATGATACAATGTAAGATCAAACATTGTAATCAATGAAGATTTTAAATCAGATCTAAGCTTAAAAGAAAGCAGAGCGTGATCTTGTGGGAGCTCGAGTGAAATTTCACTACAGATGCATTAAGAGACTTACAACAAGGCTCAGAGAAATAGAGCAAGCAAAAACTAGAAAGATAAATGTAATAGAACTTTCAAAGAACAGAGAATTAGTGGTTTATACTCAATCAATTTAAAAGTTAGTGATGTAAACAAATTAGCAATGGAATCGAAATCTAAACTAAACAAGGTCAAAAAGCTCCATGTAAATTTGAGAGCACAAGCAGGCAATAAAGAAGTTGAGTCTTATAAGTTTGCATTCTCAGCCTTTTCAGAAATGAACTACAAGGGTGAAACATAACCCAAATAAATAAGAGGCAGTGAAAATTGCAAAAGAAAACAGAGACAAAGGTAGAAAGATAAAAGATTGAGTCATGCAAGTAGCACATCAGGAACCCATCAAATGAACAACAGACAGACGAACAAATTTAGGGCTGACATATCTACATGTATGTCAGAAAATCACACTCTCTGGCACAAAAGCATGCAAAGGGAAAATATTAATGGGGAATCCACCTTTGATGTACTAACACATACAGAGAGACAGAGATCTTCCAATATACAAATTTTAACTTCACATCATTCTCCAGACGTAAAGAAAGGATTTGTAAAAGGGGAAGTGCTATGCTTCCTTGGCACAAATTTCATTACACTCCACATTTAACAAGAAATACAAATTTTCAAAATACACTGAAGATTAGAGGAAACCTAGATGAATTTTGGTGAAACACATCTCTATACTTGATGTAACTGTCAAATGAGAATTTTTAAAATATGCTGAAATACCCAGACATTTTGACTGGTTCTCTCTTACATTCTATTTAACAAATAGATTCCAAGTTGCCATGCATCTGTTCAGTAATAGATCACAGATGACGTCAAAATGTGGTAAGAACAAAAAAGTGGCTCACGAGGCGCAGCCAAGTGTGTCACCGATGTTCCTACCACATTTTGACATCCTCTGTGATCTATTACTGAACAGACGTAATTGGCAACTTGGAATCAATTTGTTTCATATAATAAAGAATTAAAATACACAGAAAAAAAGTTTTTAACAATGACGTCATTCAGACGTCTGTCCTCTTATAGATCATAAGTGAGAACCAATCAGAATGTGTGAATAACTGAGCTTATTATATAATGGAGGATAGATGGCATCACCATTAACCTTTAACACCCTAATATTAGAAATATGCATATTCTCTGTACTGTTCTCTATGCATTGCCTTTGGTGCTGACGAGGAGAATTTGTTCAACAATCAAGAGCTCCTTAAGTTGATTATCATTTTCTCTATTCTTGTGACCTAAATGTTTGATTCAGGGATGATAATGTTGGGAGAAATTGGATGCTGGTCACTCTTTGGGGGTCAAAGGGTTAACAAAATATTCCTTTGTTATCATATAGATTTACTTGTTTCTTTTGGTCTGTAAAGTAATAGATTACAGTAGACACCAAAATGTGATACAAACATTAGTGACACTCTCTATGGCACCTCGTGTCGGACTAGTTGACGACTTCTCTATCAACATTGTGAGATGCATAATGCAAATTATAATTTTTCAAGTCGAACTTTTCTGATACAAATTGTACAATACGTACAGCTGTGCCATACGATTTCAGTAAGACTTAGCAATGTTACTCTTGTTTAGTGAAGAGGTTCCACCCCTCTCCAGTTCAGCGATAAGCTTCAAACATCCTTAAAGTTTTATTAAAATCCTTACCGCTTGTGAATAACGAACTCGTGGCGGGGAGTCCGAGAATGTCTCTAACTGCACATCCTGGTCACAACTGGCTTTTGACAGCGAAGGTTGATCACCAAACGTTACATCCAAAAATTTCCCATATCCTTCCCAATTCTGGCAGGAATAGTCAATCAAAGATGAATGGACAAACGAAAACCCCCAAAGCAAAAATGTCAACGCGACACGTTGATATCGCCCGTACAACGCCATCTTACCTGTTATCACGTGACCAAAACAACACTCAGCTCCTGAGTATTCCCTCCTGGTGTACGATGACCTGCTTTCTGTACTCAGACTTCCTCTTTCTCTGCGAGCCTGTACTGCTGACTAATATGACGTCAAAACTGACTTCGCATCCTCCACTATTTACGTGATAAAGCAACTACGAAATTTCTGATACGTGATTTGAATTATTTTATGATCCGATAGTAAACGTTGAAGTTGCGTGTTTCAGTTTGCGTTTTCCTAAGTTACGTGCCTTCCTGAACAAGTTATTCTAATTTTAACTCTTACCGAGCATTCAACTTGTACATTTAATTAAAAGAATATATTTATATTTTTCAATTAGGCTGTACAGGAAGCTTAAACCACTAACTTTCTCGCTTTCCACCAGCAGAAGATCAAACCTGAATCTCTCTTTGGCCACAAACACTGGCAAAAATCTGTATACTTTTGTCTACACTGTACCCAGCTAAAAAATTAAATCCTTGTGCTGTCTGTCTTTTCAATAATAAATCTTGTCGAAATATCTCCCATTCGTTTAACCTGAAGCTTTTAAATATTCTGCTTCACTTGTCTAAGCCTTGATCTGATAATACAAAACCTTAGGCTTGAAAACGATAGGTGCATCTAAAGGATGAGAACAATAATGGAAAAAATTTGAATGCTATCGTTTAGACTACATCGCGCCAAATGAAATACAGTAGGTTTGTGACCTGTCACCCTATCTTTTTATGATAAATCTTGTAGAAACGTTTTCGATCCAGTTAAATAAAGCGTCTTTAATATTCTGGCTCACTTGACAGAGGTAACGCTTAATCCAACTCAAATTTAGGCCCAAATAAGAAAGTTGCATGCTAAGGAAGATAATAGGAAGCATTATATCTCGTCCTACCCTTAAGAATTGCTGATTTGGCAAGTCTGTGGTGTTCCTAAATAGTTTTAATGTTCCATTTTTTTCAACTTTTATTCTAATATTTTGTCAGTAGAATTATGTTTCATTAACTGAGCTGATAATGTAAATTGGCAAACATTAAGATATTCTAAAGCTGTCGTTTTGAGTGTTAGTCGTTCGGGTGGGGAGGCATACACTGTTGCTTCGAGAAAGGGGGTAAATTTCTAAAGAAACTGTAGTGCTGCGTGGGTGGGAGAGTATAACAAGGTGATTTAGTATTATCAACTGAGTTAATTACGTAAATCGGCCACTGTAAAGAGTTTAAAAGCTGACGTTTCGAGCGTAAGTCCTTCGTCAGAGCGTTCACCCTTCGTCAATCGCTCTGATGAAGGACCAACGCTCGAAACGTGAGCTTTTAAACCCTTTACGATGGCCAATTTACGTAATTAACTCAGTTGATGATGCTAAATTACCCTGTTTCGAGTAAGGTTGTCGGAAGAAAGGGAAAGTTGCACGCGACAATATCGAAAGGTAATCCGGTTATCTGATGACCGATGACATATCATAAGTGAAATAAATGAATAAATTCATCAAACCAGCGATGCCTCGTCCTTACAGTGACGTTTTCCCAGATTTCCCTGAAATCCTGTCGTCAAGGAACGTGACAAGAAAACTACCCACAATACCTTTCGGGGTTGTCAAGTGCGCTTTACTCCCTTTTTTTTTTTTTTTTTTTTTTTTTTGAAAGCCTTTCTCGAAACGGCTGTATGTGGGGATTATATACAGCAAAATGGAGCTTCGCTATTGGTGGGAACATGAAATGGTTTTCAGAAAGTTTTCAGGCTCAAATGTGTAGATCACACGAAAATTAAGAATTATTCTTTGTTCGGAACACGTTCATAGCCACAGGGGTTTTCTTTGTAATCGTCAATAGAGAACTTGCAGCGCTCGTCAACCTCTATTATGTCATTCCTGTCATCAAAGGGAAGCCACTGTTCAAATACAAACAGGTAGTATCTATGTGGACCAGATCTTAAAG
Organism: Pocillopora verrucosa; assembly: GCF_036669915.1. Taxonomy (NCBI): domain Eukaryota; kingdom Metazoa; phylum Cnidaria; class Anthozoa; order Scleractinia; family Pocilloporidae; genus Pocillopora; species Pocillopora verrucosa. Next base: position 17,152,729 of record NC_089312.1, read on the forward strand.
GTAAAAAAAGGTGGTTGGTGATCTGACAAAGTGATAAACGATGATTTTTAAAAAGATCACACTTATTCACAATCAGTTTTTTCCTTTTAATTTTTTGTGGCTACTGCATTCTGGGAAAGCGTAGCCATTACGTCATCGCCCTGTAAGTGCGCGCGTAAGTTAACTTTTCCACAAGAAGCCCAGCTGAATACTCGCCTCAAGTTCGTGAGGCACGCCTTTCTTTTGTGGAACAGGGTACTCATTAATATTTTGCCGCGTACTTAAAATGTTGGGAGTTTCCGTGTCTTTCGACCCGTTACCCCCCCCCCTCCCCCCGTTAACCCTTAAGCGTGATGAGCATCTAATTTCTCCTAACAGTATCATCTGCAATCAAACACGAAAGTGAAGAGAATGAAGGGAATGATGGTAAACCCTTGAAGCTCTTGATGTCAGACAAATTCCCCTTGTAAGTACCGTTAGAAATATACAATATGGAGAACTTGCATACTGATGCAAAGGTGTAAAAGGCTAAAGACAGAAAACTGTCCCCATATCTGGCCTATTGTTCTCGCACGCATCTTCCCAACAACTGCATCGCACCAATTTAACTTTTAAACTGCCAAGAAAACGACGCAAGCTGAAAATTGAAATCGAAGAAGTTGCAGATAAGAAATGAATTTATTTCACCTTGATTGTACTTTTCATAAAAAAAAAATGTTTGGCACACTTCCACAAGTATCTCGAAAGTGGAATAAATACAGAAAAAACCAGTCACCATTCTTCACACCATAGAAAGTATAATAGAGAGGAGTTCAAAGTATATTTGAGGACGAAGAATGACCATGTTTGCCTTCGTATAACACTTTACGTCACATTTTTTAACTTAGCAAGTCCTTGCACGATGCTTAATCGACACGGTTCAAACGGCGCCATGCTCAAAAGTTGTTAAACAGCGAAGTTCTCAGGCCTCTAGATTCTAACTGAATTCTGCAAAGAGCCATATTACCCCCATTGGTTCTTGGTTAATTATAAGTAACAAAAACCAACCACATCTGTTTCGGCACAAGATCGGCGCGCCGTTTAAAGCGAGCCTTCCCGTTGAGTCAAAATTCGTTTGCACGATGTAGAAGAAAGTCATTCTTCAACGTGCAAGCTTCTCTAATCGACAGGGGACTGTATAAGCCCAGTTAATTTAGCCCTTTACCTCCCAAGATCTGATTCTCCCCTGAAGCTGCTAAACATTACCTTATCAAGAAAGATATGAGAATTTGGTGTAAGATCAAGATAACAACTTCTACCTGATAGGTTGGGTATTCTCATCACCCGTTTGTTCGATAGTCTACAGACATTATAGGGAGAAGTTACATGTCAATCTCTTGTGGGAGTTAAACGGCTGAGTCAATTGAGGAAGCAAAACTGCACCCATCTCTTGGGATAATGAATTACTACTCTACGATGGAGGTTCATCATCCAGGAAAAAACGGTGAATTGCAGCTGCAAAAAAGGCTTTGTCGGTTTTGGGACAGAGTTTTAAAGTTCACCGTTAGAAATCGCTTGTATGAAAAGATGTAAGTATTAATGCAAGTTGCCCTACTTTCACTCATTTATACAACATATCCCAACAAACTACGCATCGCTGTTTTGATTGCTATTGATATTATAGTCAATAGAAAATATCACAAGCGTTCCAACCACTCGACAAATGTTCTATCGATTTGTTTTGAACAAGCAAACTTTGACACAGAACTGGGCGCCTCTCGATTGAGTGTCGTGAAACTAAACCTAAGCGGTTCCAGAGGCCAGCGAATACTAAGGAGAATACCTGAAACAACGAAATCACGGAAACATCATCGTAATCACACGTGATTAAGTCGTGATTGGATGTAGTTTTGTATCTGACTGGTTGAGGGGCGGTTTATTTAGACCAATCACAATAAGGCAACCCAGGATTACTTTTGGTACTCAATTGAAAATCGCTCTCGATCGGTTCCACTCGCAAGGAGTTTATGTTCCACAATGTGCATTTTGTCTCCCAACTGCGTTCCCAAACTCACAACGATTTGTCCTGTGCGTCGTGTAGGTTCAAAATATTAGTAATTGGGAGCAGCTCTCCCTTCTCATCTCGGTACTTTTCTTCAAACTTTCTTATGTCGCTACCGCACTCGTATTTAAAAATATCCACAATCTTATTCCAGCGCGAGATCTTGCTCCTCTGGCTGGCTTTCTGAGCCGGAGACCACTGGCACAGCGGGGGCATATCTCCCAGGCCGTTCTCCCACAGATAAATTACGTCCAGCGCATTCACCTTCTTCGGTAGAATAAAATCCGAACCCTTTTTCGTAGAAGTTCCGTCACCTTCTAGGATTTCTGAGTCACTACCTATTACTTTATCGTGTTCTTGGTCTTGTAACTGAACGTTCTGTCCGCCAACCTCGTCCTTTGGTACCATGCCAGAATTATTCAGAGCGGACGCAAAATGTTTTGGCAAGTACGATGGAGGCTCGTTTTCTAAGTCGTATTTAGACAAAATTGCGGAAATGGGCAACAGTTCACCTTTGGCGTTGCTAAATCTTTCTTCGAACTTTTCCCAACTTCCGCCACAATCCTTTCGAAAGATGTCCACGATTTTCTTCCAGCGAAAGAGTTTTGTTTCATGTCCTACTTTGTGGATTTTCGGCCATTTATTAACGGGCGGAAAAAGTTCGCAGCCTTCCTCCCATAGCTGCACTACATCCTTGGCAGTCACTTTACGCGGGAGTTGATAAATCTCACTCTCAGTCCCTTCTCCAGTGTTCTGACCGGGAAGCGCAACGGCAAAAGGACTGGACAGGCTTGACGGTGACTCCCAGGCATCAAACATGGCAACAATCGTGGTGACGGGATATAGCTCGCCGCGCTCGTCCGAGAATTTTGACTCAAACAAACTCAAGTCTCCTTTGCAGTGATATTTGTATATGTCATATATTTTAGTCCAGCGCGAAAACTTGCTGCGCTGTCCTGCCTTCTGTGCGGGCGTCCACTTGTGGAGAGGCGGTAGATCACCGTACCCAGTCTCCCACAGCTTGATAATATCCTTGGCAGTGACTTTGCGAGGTAAAATATGACTGCTACCTTCGCCGGGGCTCAAGCTTTCCAACTTAACGCCACTCGCGCCATTAGATGGGGCAGCACTGGGTGACATTTCTCCGCTTTCAGTTTCATCTTGTTCATCAACTGATGTACTTAATCTGCTTCGGGCTTCGGGGATGTCAAAAATAGGCCCTGTAGTTGCATTTTCCGCATCGTACTTTGCAATGATCGATGAAATGGCCAGAAGATGCCCGCGGTCATTTGAATACTTAGCATAGAAGGTGTCCCAGTTCCTGTTGCAGTCCTTATTAAAGATTTCAGCAATTTTACGCCATCGGAATATTTTAGTCTCTTGACCGATTTTCTGAGCGCGTGACCACTGACAAACCGGAGGGAACTCCTCGCAACCTTCCTCCCAGAGACGCACAATATCATTTGGCGTTACCTTCCTCGGGAGAAAGTAACGTACTTCAGCTGACGGTTGTGCCATGCTGTTGTCCTCTCCTACTTTCGTAGGTTCTCTGTTGACATCAGTACCTTCGTAATCTTCTAGTTCGGAATCTACAGATTTCCGTATCTCCTTCTTGAAGTCTTCATCCACATCTTGGGCATCAACCTTCTCTTTGCTAAAAGCCGCCGCTCCCTCGTGGTCGGAATTGTTTTTACCAAGAAAGGCCGGAGTCTGCTGAGTTTCGTACAACGACAGGATGGTTGTCACCGGCAGAATTTCCCCTTTGTTGTCCGAGAAACTCTCTTCGAATTTCTTCATATCACCATGATAATGAAGCTTGAAGATATCAACGAGCTTCTTCCACCGAGAGATCTTGCTCTGTTGCTTTAGTTTTTGTGTGGGAGTCCAATCTTTCAGAGGGGGGAACTCCTCACAGCCATGCTCCCAAAGGTTGAGTACTTCCTTCGCCGACACCCTCCTTGGAAGCTCATAGCTGCGCAGACCGCTCCTGTAAAGCTGTTGTGAGTTGGAGAATAAAGTCTTTTCACTTACAAAAGGAACGTTGGGTAACGGAGGTGCTTCTGGAGTCTCTGTCTTTGCAGTGGTATCGGCCAAGGTTTCCTGAGGAGTGGCCGGTGCCAACCGTTGGATGAATGGTCCCCCGCTTGCAAGTAGATGGTTTTGGGCTTCCACGAGGTCAGACAGCTTCTTGTATGATTCCTCCAAGGCGAGATTTCGGTTTTGAAGGACCTTGACCTGAAACGATGGAAAATAACAATGAAAGAGACTACAAGAACGCGCTTTAAGAGAAATTTACAACGGTAGGACGGGCACTCACGAAGATCTTCTACGCAGTGTAAACTTGCCTTCTCTCTACAATAGGAGGCTTCAAGAGATTGTAATTTCAATGTACAAAGTTAAGTTTTGGCCCCTGACTACATAGGTACTCTGGCAATTTTGCTTTTGTGACAGAAAGAATATTTGTGGAAACCTCTTTCCCCCCTTTTTTCTTTTGCTGCAATCAGTAAAAATAATTTAAATTTATAGGTCCTGATACAATCGGATAACACTGCAGATCAAATAAAATAAAGCTGTGGATTGTATTAGTTGGTGCTGCAACATCCCATCAAGAAAAAGTCAGGACAGGCAATGAGGTGGCTGGTTATTGAACTTTCAGTTATGTGAGAAAGCTCCAGATGAATGGTCCAATGAACTGAGATAACATTCAGCATGGGTATTCTTCAGATGAACTGTGGCTAACAGATGCCTTGACAATGGGTTAAGCATTTGGAAGAAAAGAATACTTGAACAGTGACCCACATTTTTCTTTGACAAACCTCTGCCAGTATAACCAAATTGTTTGATCAAATTGGTAAATTGTATGACAAAAACAAAAGAACTTTTCAATAATTCAAAACCAAAGGGGAACTCAAAAAATTTTTCTGGCTACAACATGTTCCAAATTAGACTTTGCTTTACTTTTTTTAACTCCTTACCTGCTGTTCAAGTTCTTCAAGTTTCTTTTGAAACTGCAGGTGGATCTGTTCAGTGGTCACTTCCTGAGGAGGTGTTACATTGGGTGTTGGCATCAAACCAAGAGCCATCTGTGGCATTGGCACAGGACTACCAGCATCAGAGGCTACTCCAACATCATCTAATGGGTCTGAAATCAGACAAAACATAACTTAAAAGTTTGTCTCAAAGTGATATGATGCAAAATGATACTATGGTTTACTACTATCACACACTTACTGTAGACACTAGTAATCAGGGGTTTCAAAGTGTTTTCATGTAGGCATCAGACTCACCAAAAGTAGGTGATTATGAAAAGTTCCTTGAGGGCCAAAAGGTATTTATTTTGACCAGAGTAAGCAGTGACATATTATCAGGTAGCCAACAGGATTACGGCAATCAACAGTTTTTTTTAAATCCCTGAACAATCGTAATGAAATAGTTTATGAAAAGATCAAAAGACTAGGAGCCGGTCATTGGGATTGATCTGGTCACTTTTTAACTCTTTAACCCCCATGAGTGACCCAGAAAAAATTTCTCCTTACAATATCAATACAATGTCAAGAAGGCAAGTGATGAGAATAAAGAAAAATATCAGTCAAGGGATTATAAGTTGATCCAATAACAAATTCTCCAAACTAACATCACAAGAACTGCATGGCAGAATGGCAGACAGTAAGGAGAATTACTAATGAGATCTTGGGAGTGAAAGGTTTAACAAGTTTGCACCCTAAACAATCCTCAATTTAGCTGTACTTTTTATCTGAACATTTTTGTGAAAAGTATCAAGAGGGCTGAAAGCTTATGGTGGAAGGAAATTTGTTTAATTAAATCAACCCTCTTATGGAGAAGGCCTCAGGTTCACTGATTATGTAAGACTACTGTTTGGGATGGACCTTGTGTAAATAACCAACCCCAAATGTTTGACTGAGCCAATTTTATGCTGTGATTGTCATAATTACCACATCTAAAGGGTTGGGGATTTGTTTACAAATTTGGGCCCCCATTTTCTCCACAGTCCCCTTACTATATTGCTTTTGTGAACTCAGTGCTTAGTAATTACTTATTTTGAGAAAATCATTCAGGAAGAGCCCCAAAAACAACTACAACAAAACTTGTTCCCAGATTACCTTCCAATGCCTCTCTTACTTCACTGCTTGGATCCTCCAGGGTTAACTGCTGATAGACAGGTTCTGTTGGTGGATGAATAAGATCTTGTTCAGGTACTGCATCCGCAAGCCTGAAAGGATTCTCTTCTGGTAGCTCAGAAAAGATCTGCACAGCCATGGCGTCAATATCTGGCTTGATCTCATCAGTGATGAATTTGACCCCTGAATCCAGGTCACCTTTTGTAATTTTTCTGCTTTCTTCATTCTGCTCAAGTTTTCTGAAAAACCAGAAAAGTGTGTTACAAAACACAGACATTCATAGACTGTCCTAGGCCTTCACTTAGTAAATCAGAGCAAAACAGTAAATAGCACAATAGTAAAAATTGTGTGTGATCCAAAATTCCTTCTTTTAAACAGTCCAACCCAAGCCTTCCACTTTTTTTGCTCCACCACTACTGTCATGCCATTTACTATTTTGCTCTATTTTACTACTGGTAATTGAACATCTGGAACAGGCCATTCATTTGGTGATGGTGAAACAAAATTAAAAATCCTAGCAACTATTTTTGTCCTCTTGGTATTGAACATTTTTAAAGGTACTCATAAACTTCAACATGTCACTGTTAAGTCCTTTCACTCCCAGGATCGAGATATCAATTCTCTATATTATCGCTAAAGAGTTTAATGTTAAATAGGTCGTTGCCCTTAAGATTAAATGCTTTGCTTGATTATCCTTTTGCTTCACAAGTATCCATAATGTAAGGAGCAATTCCTTTCTGAACACTCCTGAGGTGTTGTGGGGGTTAAATCTTTTTATGCCAATGTACACTCTGTATGTTCAGTGCATAGTTTGATTCTTTTCACATCAATTGTGAAATAATTTTAGGCTATTGACAAATTGACCAGTAATTGCCTAGATATGAAACTCAATTCTCTTCACGATACATACATTAAATGTATGGTAATCATACTGGGATCAAGACAGAAAAGGTCCAAAATTCTTCCCACTGATGAAAACAATGACACGACTTTGAAAGTAGACTAAAGTGCAATAAAATTATAAGCTACAGATTGCAATAATGCAAGAAAAAAACTTTCTTAGTCATTACCTTTTGAAACTTCTGTGTTCACTCGACACAATCAGAAAATCACTTTCATCCTTAAAAAAAAAAAGCACAAAAATATACAAAACAGTACATAATAAAATTATAAAATCTGTATAACTACAATGGTCATGAAGATGGAGCAAAAAAAATCAAATTATTAATTTTCAAACAGCATTGGTATTAAATAGATGAAAAAATAGATAATGGCATTGACAAGGTGCTTTTCTCCAACTGATTTGAATCAGGAAAGTTGGTTTTTAAACATGCAATTTAGTGCTAACAACTGAGTTCAAAATGAAAATTGGCCAGCGTAAAGCGTTAAAAGAGTGATGTTTCAAGCATTAGTTTAGAGCGATTGGAGGAATTGTGGGTTGCGTGTGGGTTCATTCCAGAAAATGGAGCTACACTATTGGTGGGAATATAGTAACAATAAAACAAGAATAAATGAGTTGAATGAAAAGCCCTTGTTGATACTGTGGGGTTTAAGAGTGCCAATTTGGAAGATAAATTTTTGCTCTAAAGTTTTACAGCTTTCTCTACATGTAGGCAGTTTGGAAACCTGCAAAACTTCAGAACAAAAATTTATCTTCCAAATCAGAACTCTTAATCCACGGTATCAACAAGCACTTTTCATTCAACTAATTTATTCTTGTTTTCTCGTCACCATATTCCCACCAATAGCGTAGCTCCATTTTCTGGATTTAAACCCACACAGAACCCACAATTCCCCCAATTGCTCTGACAAAGGGCTAATGCTCGAAACATACCCATTTAACTCTTTATAGTGGCCAATTTACTTTTACCACTTTTACCGCACCACAGTTTCTTTAGAAACTCACCCCCTTTATTTTTAAACATGTAGATGGACATAAAACCTCAAGAGAAATGACAACTTAACCAGCACAACACTTCTTTTATGTACAGCAATGGTAAGGAACCATTCTCAGAGGACATTTCCGCCATAAACCTTGCAGTATTTGGAACAAGGCTCCCTTTCCTTAGCAACAACGAAAATGTCACGCAATATCAATTAAAAATTGAGTCACGCTAAACGCTTGCAAACTGTTACTATTCCGCTTGATTTACCTGATAAGGGACATAATCGAAAAATCAAGTCGCCTTTTAAGTTTTAATGCAGAAGCATCGGTTGTTCGATTAATTCAATAGTTCTTTCAGTGATTATTGGAAATCACAATACAGGAACTTTGGGTGATTCCTCAGAACCATGAGTTCTTCACGAAGGAGCTCGAAATAACTTGCAGAACGAAAGATCGAACTTTTATCAAACGTAACAGGAAGAGTTGTACTGTACTATGCACTTACCAGTCCCGATTCATGAATGTTATGTGCACCATCAGCTATCTTGGAAATTATTGAATGTAGATTCTCTTCTCTCCTTCCAAGGAAACAAATTTTAAACAGACTTAAAACACATGACCCACAAACAGCGAACAACAATCGAAAAATCAGGACTAATCGTATGAATTATGGTCCAAAGAAACGACTGATTACTTCTATGATCATTGCACAGATTACTTACTCTGAGCGAGCATCCTGGGAACTTTCCATTTTCTCGTTTTTAGTGAGAGAAGGAAGGAAAGGAAACCCCGCATGCATGCAAGTTGAAATGTGAGAATGAAAGAAAAGAAAGGGCGTTGTTAGCGTCCGTCAGTGGAGACCTGGGGTCGAGGCCATCTGTATCTTGAAAGCGAGGCTAACGTATCAAAGATGGCGGCCGATCGAGGTTGTAAAGTAGATGACACTTAAAGATTTATTTCCGAGCTTTGGACGTAGGAGCAAACTTGCACAAGATGTCTCTAGCAGCGGCAGATAAGCTGCTCAAAATTTTTGACGCGTTGAAAAATTTTAGAGAGGGCATTCCTGTGGTTGACCCAAATCCTTTGGCAAAGTAAGGATATCTCCATTGCTTAGATTACTTAGTTTATGCAGCGTTGCATCAATAGTTGACAAAAAGTGAGGCTCACTGGTTATCGAATGCTGACCTTAAATTTTAGATAAATTAAGCGACTAGTTAAACTTGGTTTACAGCCGTTGATCAAGTGATACCAACCTAAATGACAGGGCTGAGTATGAACCTCCCCCTTCAGTCCTTCTCTTAAAGTTTTATATTTTGCCTGTACCTCTGTTGATTTTCAGCCTTATCCAAGCGCTCATTTACCAAAAAATAATGCATTGGTACTTACAAGTCAGTACACAGCCACAGTGTAGCTGACCTAAGCTGAAAGCTCTTATGCAAAGATGCATGTATTACTGTTGTGTATTATTCTCAGGAGACTTCCTTGAAGTTAATGACTTTGGAACATTTTCGTGACTTAATTAAACATGTGGGATGATAATTAATGTAAGATAGAATTTACTGTTGTAAATACAGCTACAACTTATTAGAACTGACTTTACTGAAATTTTTCCCTTCTATTTAATGCTATATTAATCAGCGCTATAAATGATTGAGGGCATGGAATATATCTGTATCACCTTACTGAGCCAATGCCAAGGTTGAGGCTTTAAGTTGTTGTGAATGTAATAGAAAAAAAACAGTACCACAGGTAACAAACAATATTATTAATTTTTTCGTAGGAAGAAAGAAAGCCTTCTGTCTAAAAAAGAAAGAATATCATATCTGAACACCATTCCTGAACTAGTTTGCTCCTCAGGTATAAGGTTGGTATTAAAATGAGAATTATAGAATATTAGGCACTTTAAAATTTTTTATCTTCTATTTGTTCCTCGCTGGAATGAATTCATTTAAAATATAAATTACACCCCATGACTGGTTGTCTTGTATTTTACTTGAGAATACCTTCACTTGTACTTACTTTCACTACAGTGTTTAAGGGAGAAATCTCTGGAATTTACAGGAATTATTATATGCTAGTACAGTTGTTGCATGTATCTGTAACACCAGTTATTCATTTTGAAATTAAAAAATCCATGAGTTCTTGATGCTGTGCCATGTCGACATGTGGGATCACAAATGAATTAAAAAAGGGGAAGAATCCATGTTTTTCTTCTCTGAAAATGAATATTTTCATTTTCATTTTTGCTTGACAACTTCCTTGAAGTATCACTTGCATTAGATGTTCAGAATACTTTTGCTACCTGGTTTGAGTCATTTTGTTGTGATCTTTGAGAAAACTCTTATTGTTTTGAATTAGAAATAGTACTCCTTTGTCAGTTCATTGCAAAAAGAAATTTAATACAAATGAGATTAATGCACCTTTAATGTTCACTTGTTTTGACTGATTGCTCCATCAGAAGTTTGTCTGAATTTCCAAAGATCCTGGCTATCACTGTGGACTCTTTGTTAGTCAGCTGTGATGATCAGGAGTCAGATGTGCGCTTGGTTGCTGGTGAATCTCTCAACAAACTTATCAAGGTCAGTTGCTGCCTTATAGAGATGTTTAAATGGTTTCATTTCATTTCTTGATGAATTCTTCTTGCGTTTAGATTAGTTCTTGCATGCACCTATGATATGAAAGAAGACAGATATACAGTAGACATAATGAGAGTTAACAAGCTGTTTTAGCCTACAGTTCTTGTCTAGAGGTTTACATTAGTTACATACATACTATATATATATATAGTTAAGTGTACTATAAGGATGTAATGAAGAGGCCAACTCTGGAGTGTTCTGGACGAGTTTAATGCACAACGTTTTGGCTGTTCAGCCTTCTTCAGGTTAAAAATTAAAAACTAAAAAGCTATTTACAAAGATTGTGACTTATATACAAAACAGAAATTTTAAGATTGAGGTTACATAATACAACAAAGGTCTAAATTAAAAACTGAGAAGGGTTAAACAATGAAAGGCAAATAAAGAACTATGGGTGGCATGTGAATACAAATAAGTGACAAAAATTAGAGAGAAAAAAGAATGTAACTTAATTATTAGTGTTTACTCTGGAGCAACAAGCTCACCATTGAAGGCCTCCGAATGAATGTAATCTGGTAAAAATCATAACAGGATCCCTAGGAAAGGGCCATTGAACCACAGTAATAATTTCCCCTCCAAGGCCCCTTTTTTTAACAACCGATGACAAACATTGTATCCTGTGGATCCTCTTACTGGGAGTTCATCATTAGGTATACCAATTCTACACTGCTTATATATATATATATATATATATATATATATATATATATATATATATATATATATATATATATATATAAATGTGGGGGTAGAGTCTACCTTGGCATAAAGTGCTCGATGCTGTGGTAGCAGAGCTGAGTATATATAAGTGAAAGAATCAAAGAGGACGCATCGATTCTCTGTTACTATGAGTTTCACGCCTAAGTGCTCGTCAGACAGAACTTTTTGAAAAAGTTCTGACAAGCGCTTAGGCACAAAACTCAGAGTAACAGAGAATTGATGCAACCTCTTTAATTCTTTCACTTATATGTATATATATATATGTGTGTGTGTGTATTTTTTTTAATGTCTTTATTTATTTAACTAGGCTGGGTCAGTTCAGTGAGAGCTGGTTTGAATGGGGGCCTGCAAAAACAATATAAATATGAAAAGATATATACAGAAATATAAAATACAAAATGAGGCTAAAGCACAAATTACAAGATACACATACAATATACAAGACATTGAAAAGCATATCACAAGAATTTCACCAATAAAGTTTGAAAAGCTTGATAAATTTAGGGAGAAACATTATATTCCTTAATTTACCAGGTAGTCAAGAGTATTCCATATCTTTGTGCCTTTGTAAAGGAAAGAACCTTGATATTTAGATGTTTAAGCAAGGGGCCATTGCAAAACATCTCTATGTCTGGTATTGAAGGAATGATATCAGGGGTAAAAAAATAAATTCATCCAAAAGATCATGGAGGCATTGTAAACAAACTCATTTATTACTAATCATTACATTAATACAAGTCAGTATAGCTGGGAGTTTCACTACTAACCCTTAGTTTGCACATTCTCCATAACATTTTCTTTATGTTACCTATGATACTGATAAGGGAAAGCTTCTATTGTTGGTGATCATTTCCTTTACTCTCTTGAACTTGATGTTTTGTTCAGCAGGGACACTGTAAGGAGGGATTAGATTCTAATCAGAAGTGATGTTTTCCCTCCCAACAGGGATTGATGGACTCTTTCATGGGACGGATACATGTAGAGCTTTACAAGAAAATAAAAGAGGTTTAGAATTCTGTAAATTTTGTTATAATAGTCATAATAGCTATTTTGTTTTACAATGTACATTGTGGGTGTAGATGATTGTTTTTTTTCTCTTCTCATCATTGTATTCATTTGTTAGAATGGCTCTGCTAGAAGTCTGAGAGCTGCTTTATCTAGATTTGGAGACTTGTGCCATTTGATTAGGCCACAGAAATGCCGGTAGGTGTGTTTTAGTATTCACCAATACCATATTGTCAAAAATAATTTATTGCTTGTATTAGTATGGTTTTTATCTCAGCTAGGGTATCCTCATATACCTTTCAGAATTATTAGGCAAACTCTTTGAGTATTGTGCTCAAAGTCTTGTTAGCAAATTCAAGATGTTACAGTTACAATTGTAAATAGTATTTATTTACTTCTTTAGTCCAGGGTTGTTGTAGCTTGATACTATAAATAGAAACTTGGGGAAAGAGTATTTTGGTTGCTGCCTGTAAAACAAAGGTTGCAGAAAACACCTGAAAGGCCTGGGAAAGGTTGTGGAAATAACTAGTGGAATTTTGTGGTGTTGAATGAGTATGCATGCTGTGGCACCATTAACTTAAGGGAATTTTTTATCAAGATTTCATTAGCGTCCAGAGTGTAGTGTGGCCTAGCTAGTGAAAATATTTTGGAATCATTTTGTTGTGTCTTTGGGGGTACATGTT